>NC_073401.1:26763362-27066576 GCF_028641065.1 Leucoraja erinaceus
TCCACAGTAAAACATCCCAAATTAATGAAGAAGCAACATTTGATATCCAATCACTTAAATATTAGCATAGCTCATCAAAAACCTAGTTCATCTTAAAGAAATGTGTGAGATTTATTGCACAGTTACCAAATCCAGTCCTGAAATTTATACACAGTTGCAAGAAGCGAATGAGAGATTAGAACAAACGCCTGCACACAATCCATCTCTCCAATCCCTGCACATACATGTATCTATCCAAAAATCACTAAAATGCCACAATCGTATCTGTCTCCACCACCAGCCCTGGTAGAGCGTTCCAGGCACTCACCACCCTCTGTATATAAAAAGATTGCCCCGCACATCGATATCAATATCTTCTATCTATATCTATAATCTATATACTTATTAAATGTCTCATCTTGTAAGTATGTATACGTGTGTGTATGCCTATGTGTCTTCCTACCTTTGTTAAAATGACATGCACTAGCGCAGAAATTTTCACAAATCATTATTCACATTAACCCCGTCGACAAAATAAACTGCTTCACTTCACATTTCATGCTATATTTCACAAGTTACATGGTTTTAAAAATACCCCAAACCAAGTTTTTAAGTGGAAAATCTTTCAACCCACTTCCAAAGTGACGTCACAATGCCTTGCAAAGGGGAGGGGGGGCTGCATTTAAATGTGGGGGTTGCACGGAAGATCATAAGGTCAGAATCACTCAAGCCTTCTGCAGTGCCACACACGACACACGTAGTTCTTACCTGTTAAAAAACGCCAACATCACTACTGTTCACAGACAGAGAAGATACAAATGTTTTTCGTAACCGACGTGGATTGAGGGCAAGTCCCATCCCACGAACAACAGGGGCTGGAGGGTGACTAAGCGGTCTGAACCCGAGCACCAAAGGACACTCAGACACCCGGTGTAAGCGGCGGAAGGAGAGGATCCCTCGGGACAGCCCCCACTCTCCCCCCGGGGTTAGCGCTGTCCGGCCAGGGTCACCCTCCGCCCCGTCTCCCCCTGTGTGCCCTGTGTGCGGCTGCACTGTGATGGGCTGTGGGTTGGCAGCGCCCACACACGGGGCTTGGTGGAGCGGGGCCGCGGCTCCAGGCAGCGGACACACGGGGCCACAAACCCGGCAACGTCCCCGTCAAAGATCTTATAGCGAAGATCTTTGGTCCCCGTCAGCTGCAGCAGAGTTGGAGACAGTGTGGTACCTTTGCCCACCCAGAGTCACTGACCGCGCTGCACCAGACCCCGACCCCCCCCAATCCGGACCCCCACACCGGGGTGATTCAACCCCCCTGACCCCGACCCCCACACGGGTGACTCATCCCCCCGACCCCAACCCCCACACGGGGCGATTCACCCCTCCGATCCCAGGACCCCGACCCCCCCCCCCCCCCCCTCCGGACCCCGACTGTGCTGAGGATCGGAGGGGGAGGGGAGGAGAGAGAAAGTGGTGGAATATTCCGTTGAGGGAACGGGTTGCGTTGGGGGAGCAGACTTAACGGGTTTGCACTTGGTCTACTCTCCCTTAAACCTTGCCCCTCCCACCTTAAAACTGTGCCGTCTAGTATTTATTTGATATTTCCATCCTGGGGAAAAATTTCTGACTATGTATTCTATCTACGCCTCACGTAACTTTATATACTTCTATCAGGTCTCTCCTCAACATTTAGCATTCCAGAGAAGACAATGAGGCCACATGCAAATTGGAGGAATAGCACATATTTTGTTTGGGCCGCTTACAACCCAGCGGTATGAATATTGACCTCTAATTTCAAGTAACTCTTGCATTCTCTCAATCCACCATCTCTCTCCCCCGCCCCCCCACCACCACCTAGTTGTCCTGCTAATTTCACTGTTCGTATCCGTTCGTTATCAACGCTTCCACTGCCAATAATGGACCATTGTGAGCTCCACCTTTCCTAGGTCATCGGTGCTCTGATTTGTTCTGAACCTTTTCATACCTCTAGTTTCCCTTGCCCATGACTCTCGGTCTGAAGAAGGGGTTCAACCCGAAAAACATCACCTATTCCTTTTCTCCAGAAGTGCTGCCTGATCGCTGAGTTACTCCAGCATTTTGTGTCTACTTCCAAGTCTGGGAGGTGCATGCTGGGAGGTGTATGCTTGGAGGTTGTTTCTCCTGACTAGAGGGTCTGATTTAGTCTCAGGAGAAGGAGTTGGTTCTTTATAACAGAGTTGGAGAAAAATGGCCGCATCCTATGCCCCTGAGGCCATGGATGCTGTCACTGAGTATTTTCTAGATTAATATCTCGTCGACAATTCCAGTTCCCTCTCCATAGATTCCACCTGACTTGTTGATGGGTTCTCGCCATTCTATTTTTATTATAGGTTTCCAGCATCAGTATATATAGTTTTTTTGTTGTTGCATTTTTCTCAACTGAGATCATTAGATATTTTCTGGGTTCTGAAGGAATTAGTAGAGAGATCTGCCAGGAAAACAGTGTCTGTCCTACAACCTGCAGGGACCTGAATAGTTAGATCCCATTCTGTAGAGAAGAAATCATCTGTGCAGGATGTAGGATTGTTGGCAGCCCATGGCAATCTATGAGCTGAGGCATAGTGGCTATATTACTGAACTGGTGGATGGCTTTCTGGTTGGTTGGTTCACAGATACAAGCTTGAAGCTCAACATGGCAGCTGGATTAAACACAGATGGTTCACCAATGTTTAGTTTAGTTTATTGACACGTGTACTGAGGTACAGTGAAAAGCTTTTGTTGTGTGCTAACCAGTCAGCGGAAAGACAATATGCGATTACAATTGAGACATCCATAGTGTACAGATACATGATAAAGTGTCCACAAGTCTCTGCAGTTTCTTGTGATCTCCCAAACCATGCTGTGATGCATGCCGTAAAAATGCTTTCTACAGCACATCTGTGGAAGATAGTGAGATAGATGCCGAACTTCCTAAAAAGTCTTCTAAGAAGGTAAAGACGTTTGTGTGCTTTCTTGGCCATTGCTTCAACATGGATTGTTGAGGACATGTTGTTGGTAATATTTACTCCTAGGAATTTGAAGCTTTCAACCATCTCTCTCTCTTCTCGGTTAGGAGATTTCCAACCCTTACTTAATCCAGACTCCAGACCCATCCACATGGTAGACTCTTAACCTATTCCCAAACTCCAGCGCAGTTAAGGGCAGACAATTAAATAGGACACTGGCCCCAATATTCACATTCTATGAAGGAATACAGTTTTACAAAGCTGCAAGTAGATGTCCAGCAGACAACAATAACATTTAAAAGACACCTCCAAAAATAAACTTTGTTCACAATAAAAAATATATACTGTTACAGATTGTCATCTACCTCATTGTCACCAATGATTTGGATGAGAACATACAGGGCAAGTTTAGCAAGTTTGCTGATGACATAAAAGTGGGTGGTTTTGCAGATAGTGAAGATGGTTGTGAAAGATTACAGCAGGATCTGGATCAAATGGCCAGGTGGGCTGAGGAATGGTTGATGGAATTTAATACAGAGAAATGTGAGGTGTTGCATTTTGGGATATCTAACAAGGGTAGGACCTAGACAGTAAATGGTAGGCCTCTGGGAAATGTTGTAGAGCATAAGGATTTAGGAGTGCAGGTGCATGATTCATTGAAGTTCGAGTCGCAGGTAGATAAGGTGGTCAAAAGTGCTTTTGGCACATTGGCGTTCATCAGTTAGTATAGAGTATAGAAGTTGGGAGGTCATGTTACAGTTGTATAAGATGTTGGTGACTTCGCATTTAGAATAGTGTGTTCAGTTCTGGGCACCGTGTTATAAGAAAGATATTGTCAAGCTTGAAAGGGTTCAGAGAAGATTTACGAGGATGTTGCCAGGACTAGAGGGTGTGAGCTATAGGGAGAGGTTGAATAGACTGGGTCTCAGAGTGCATGTGGATGAGAGGTGATCTTATTGTGTACAAAATCATGAGAGGAATAGATCGGGTAGATACACAGAGTCTCTTGCTCAGGGTTGGGGAATCAAGGACCAGAGGTCATAGGTTCAATGTGAAGGGGAAAATATTTAATAGGAATCTGAGAGGTAACATTTTCACACAAAGGGTGGTGGGTGTATGGAACAAGCTACCAGAGGAGGTAGCTGAGGCTGGGACTATCCCAACGTTTAAGAAACAGTTAGACAGGTACATGGATAGGACTGGGTTGGAGGGATATGGACCGAGCACAGGCAGGTGGGACTAGTGTAGCTGGGGCATGTTGGCTAGTATGGGCAAGTTGGGCCGAAAGGCCCGCTTCCTCACTGTATCACTCCATGACTCTATGACCATGACAAAGCAAAAAACTGCAAAAACTCTTCCCGCATTCTCAGTGTCTATAAATCCAATAGTGTCATACTCAACAGTGTTTGCATCTTTCTTTAAATAAAACACCCCCATGCCACTCATGTACCCCTGGGCTGATATCCTTTTTCTTATTTAAGGGCTGTTCTTTCTCCCCTCAAAATAAATTCAGAATAATAAAAAAAATAGATATATACGAAACTGTGCAAAATCTCTTCTGACATTCTCAACGTTTATACATTCATTAGTGTTATATTCAGTAGTGTTCGCAAACTATCCTTGTACCAAGCAACCTTGCCACTCATGTAGCCCCCGGGTTTGTAATCCCTTCCTTGTTTGAGGGGTGTCTCCACCAAACCCTGCCCACCAAGGACCCTAGATTGTGATGCTTTCCCACAGAACCTTAGCGTTGGCTGCCCCAAACTTCAGCGAGTCCCTCACCAAGTACACCTGAGGTCTGGAATGGGCCATTTGGCAACATTCTCTGACGGACATCTCACTCTGCTGGGAGATCAATAAGTTTCGGGCAGACCAAAGAGCTTCTTGCACCAAGCAGCACTTGATGTCCATCTCCGAATGTGTCCCTGGGAACAGTCCATAAATCAGAGCTGTTCTGGATTAACTGTGACCAGGACCCTTGCATCCTTCTCCAGACTCTCTTCACAAATCCAGACTGCGAAGAGGTGGGCAATCGTTTCCTCTGTATAGCAGCTGTCCCGAGGGCAGCTTGCACTGGTAGTAAGATTCCGACGGTGCAGGAAGGATCTGACTGCTCTTTTCGCCATCCAAGCGAAGTCTTGGTGCTCGCTTGTGAGTTCTGGCGATGAGGTACTTCACCAGACAAGCTGGACAGTCTGCTCAGGGAGCCGCGCCACAGGATCCATCGTCTTTTTCCTGCAAAGTCGGTGTTCTGGACTGGTACATGGATACGAAAGGTTTGGAGATATGAGTCAAATGCAGGCAAATGGGACTGGCGTAGATGGGGCAGCCTAACTGGGCATGGACGAGTTAGGCTGAACGGTCTGTTTCCATGCTGTATGAATTAATGAGATTATGGGAGTAGGATTCATGTAATATTAAATAAACAATAGTCCCAATTATTAAATGAAAATCCACTTCATTCCTTAAAGGGCAAAATAAAATTTAAAATCGGCAGGGGAAAGACAAGAATGTTTGAACCACTTTTTGTTTATATCCTGCTCACTATTTCTTGTTATGCAACCTCATTTCTTGCCGTTTGAAGTTTTATTTAGAAAGAGAGCTTTTTAGTCAGGAGCAAAGCAAGACTGCGGTAAAGCCTCTGCAGTAGATGAAAAATACATGATTAGAATTTTCCATTCTCCACAGAAAGTGCACCATTTACATGAAAAGGTCTCATAGACGTCACATAGCATAGTGTCTCTTCAGAATGTGTACCTGTCCATTAAAGAACAACTAGTTTAATCAGAGTCCAAAAGGGACCACTCTCCCTCCGACCCCCCCCCCCCCCCCCCCCCACATCCCCATCTCTCAGCAGAATTAGCTAATCATCTCTGAGGCAACAACAGGTGGGGGACAGTTTGTTTCAGTATCCTGGCACTGCAGTGAAGAGGGGTAAATTAGCCAGAGATCCAGTTCTTAATTATTAGAAAGGGAGGATTGAATTTGTCTGCAAAGCAGTCACGGTAGAATAGTCTGCAGATCCTGACCGAAGCTAACAACTCTGTCCCGGTGCAAACATTCCAAGATTGTTGCCCTTAACTCTTACAGGCCCACTCACAAATGGGCAGATGCACATGGGATGGTTTGAGTGAATCCTTTAATCTCTTTATCATCATCTGTACACTGCGGCAGTTTAGTTTTAATTTAGCTTAGAGATACACTGCAGAAACAGGCCCTTTGGCCCAGCGAATCCACGCCCACCAGCGATGCCCGCACACTATCCTACACAACAGGGACAATGGGAAGAACGTACTAACTTCGTACAGACAGCACCCATAGTCAGGATTGAACCCGGGTCAAAGGCACTGCAAAGGGCCTGTCCCACTTAGGCGACTCTTTTAGGCTACTGCCAGGGACTAGTTTTAGTGGAATTCACCTACGATAACCTACGACAGCACCTAAGACAACCTACGGCAATCTAAGACAACACGTACGTCAACGTATGACAGCAAAAATTGTTGCCACTGTCTCCAAAAAATATGTTGAAAATTTTGTGGCAGTCGCCTGTAGTCACCCAAAAAGTCACCTAAGTGGGACAGGCCCATAAGGCTGCAACTCTACCGCTTGCACCACCGTGCCATCGATAACTTAATTGTAATCATGTACACACTGTTGACTGGGTGGCATGCACAAAAAAAGCTTTTCACCGCACCTTGGTACATGTGACAATAAACTAAACTATCCACACAGATATGAGGATCAGGGCGCTTGGATACTGATCGCCCAACCTCGTGCGAGAGCCTGACTGATGATAGTCTGGTACGACCCAGAGTGAAGCTCAGCTCATTAAATGAATTTAAGATTGTCACAGATTTTCAGACTTAAAATGGATGGGCTGAAAAAGATAAAGCTTGCACCATGAACTAGACATCATAACGTTGGTGGCAGGAAGTTTGTGAAATAATTATCAGTCGGAATCAGGTCAATCAGGTAGCAAAACCATTCTGGCTTTCTGTAAAGTCAAATTGAAGTTACATCGAAGCAATGGGCAAGAAAGCACTTCAATGCCTCTACTTCCTTAGAAACCTAACGAAGTTCAGCACGTATCCAAAAACCGTCACTATTTTCCACAGATGCGCCGTAGCATTTTTTTGGGATGCATCACAGCATGGTTTGGGAACAACTCAATCCGACCGTAGGAAACTGCAGAGTTGTGGACCAATACGCAAACCAACCTCCCTTCCATGGACTCCATCTACGCCTCACGCTGCCTCAGCAAGGCCACCAGAACAATCAAGGACAAGTCTCACCCCTGTCACTCCTTCTTTTCTCTCCCATCAGGCAAGAAGTAAAAGGTTTGTAAATGCATACCTCCAGATTCAGGGAGAGTTTCTTCCCAGCAGTTATCTGGCGACTGAACCGTCCTCTCACAAGCTAGAGTACGATCAGAAACTAAAAGGGGCTAGATATCTGGCAGCACAGATAGAGGAATGACAAGAAAATAGGGAACAAGTAAGTGTCAGGTTTAATCTGCCAAACTGGAGTGAGTGCACAGAGCATTTAGGAATTGGTACCAGAATCCACAGCTTTCCTTTTATATATGTTAATGATGTATATGTTAATGACTTGTATTGTGGGTATGGGGCACAATTTTCTAAACACGAAACATGGAGATGTAGTGAACCATGAAGGAGAAAGTAATAGACTTCAGAGATATAGGCTGTTGGAATGATGGAGAGATGGCAGCTCAAATTAAGAGCTGTGAAGCACAAAGTATTACAGCGTGGTTAAAAAAATAACAGAAAATATAATCAAAAAGTTATTTTCATAAATGGGGAGAACTGGGGGATAAATGCACTGCTCGTAGAAAATGGAAGGCAGTGAAAAATTGTTAAATTAGCACATAGGATCGGAGGTTCTCTAAAGTGGAGGCATAGAGTGCAAGTACATGGAAGTCATGGTGATTCATTATTTAAACAATTAAATGATTACAATGTGAGACAATGTATTATGTCATTAGTTATATGATGATGTTGCGCAGCACATTGCCACGACCACCCCTGAGGCCAGATATCCTCCTGGTCTCAGAGGCGACCAAAAACATCGTCTTGTTGGAACTGACAGTGCCGTGGGAGGACCGTCTGGAGGAGGCCCACGAGAGGAAGATGGCCAAATATGAAGAGCTGGTCATAGACTGCCGCAAGCAGGGCTGGAAGGCAAGGTGTATGCCCATCGAGGTGGGCTGCAGAGGTTTTGCACGGCAATCACTTTACAAAGCCTTGAGTGCACTGGGCATCAACGGAGTGGCGAGGAGAAGGGCCATCAAGAGCACCACAGAGGCAGCGGAGAAGGCCTCAAGATGGCTCTGGATCAGGAGAGGAGGTCCATGGGGCGGAGCGAATGACACCTGAACACATGTCGTGGTCTGATCAACCACGGCTGGGTCGCCAGGGTGAGGGTGTCTGATGTTGAAAGACCCGAAACACCCAATGACCCCAAGTTGCATCACTGATGATGTGTTCAGGAGCATCTATCGATGTATTTGGATCAATGTCATTAGTTATATGATAATGTTGCGGTAATTCCCTTTGGAGCATAAAAGGTTGATGGATCATAGAGTCTTTGGGACATAGTCATACCGCGTAGAAACAGGCCCTTCGGCCCAACTTGCCCACATCGACCAACATGTGCCATCTGCATTAGTCCCACCTGCCTGCGTTTGGCCCATATCCCTTTAAACCTGTCCTATCCATGTACCTGTCTAAATGTTTCTTAAACGTTGTGATAGTACCTGCCTCAACTACTTCCTCCAGCAGCTCAACCTATACACTGCCCTTTGTGTGAAAAAGTTACCCCTCATGTTCCTATTATATATTTCACCCTTATCTTAAATCTGTGCCTCTGGTTCTCAATTCCCTTACTCTGGGCAAGAGACTCTGTGCATCTACCCGATCTCACAGTGGGGATTTGTTAAGAAGTATTGGTAAACACAAGGGGCTGCAGATGCTGGAATCATAAGCAAAAAATAAAGTACTGGAGGAACTCAGTGAGCCAGGCAATATCTGGGGAGGGAAATCGACAGACAACGTTTGGGTCGGGACCAATCTTCAGTCAGAAAGAGGAACTATTCTCTTTGACTCAGGGTCAAGAAGCTGAGAAGTCGGAAATAAGGTGATTGTTAAAAGAACAGTAAGTGACATGAGCACCAAAAAAAATTTTTTTTTTGTTACACGACAAGTTATAAAAGGCACAGTAGTGCAGCAGTTCGTACTGCTGTCTCAACTCCAGGAACATATATACAATCCTATCTTTGGGTTCTGTCAATGAGGAATTAGTGTGAGCATTTGTTCTGAGATCTCTGGTTTCCTCTCACATACCAAAGATGTGATGTCAAGTTAACCAGTTACATTAAATTACCCCTTAAATTAGGTTAATGGCAAAAAAATCGCTGAGAGAGAGCTCATTGCAGTGGTAAAGGGAAAAGGGAAGATGGGGAATGGAACTGGTATGATTATTCTCCTGGGACTTGATGGGCCAAATGGTGTCCTGTATCGTTATAAGTTAAAATAATATGACAAGACAACATCTCAACCCATTGGGGATCTAAGGGGCAGCACTGGGGGTCAGTGGTAGAGACCCGGATTTGATCCTGACTATAGGTGCTGTCTGTACGGAGTTTGTACATTCTTCCTGTGACATTGTGGGTTTTCTCTGGGTGCTCTGGTTTCCTCCCACATTCCACACGTGCAGGTTTGTAGGTTAATTGGCTTTGGTAAGTTATTAAAAAAATGTCCCTAATGTGCAGGATAGTGTTAGTGTATGGGGTGATCGCTGGACAGAGCGGACTTGGTGGACTGAAGGGCCTATTTCCATGATGTATCTCTAAAGTCTAAAGGGTGTGAAATGCATTACCAGGAACAGTTGTGAAGGGAGGTTCATTTGTGACATTCAAAAGGAGTTGGATAATTATCTGAAAGGAAAGAATCTGGATGGATAAGGAGAGAGTACAAGGGAGGTGAGATTTGCTGCATTGTTTTTATATGGAGCTAATATAGACTCAAAAGGGTGAATGGGTGAATACAGCTTTGTGCTGTAAATGTTCTCTGGCATGCTCATTGCTGTAATGGAGGAAGCAATACCATCACAGATTTTCACCACCTATCCTCTCCAAACAGGGCAGCACAGTGGCCCAGCGGTAGAGTTGCTGGCTTACAACACCAGAGGCCCGGGTTCGATCCTGACTACGGGCGATGTCTGTACGGAGTTTGTACATTCTCCTTGTGACCATGTGGTTATTCTCCGGGTGCTCTGGTTTCCTCTTACACTCAAAAGACATGCAGATTTGTAGGTTAATTAACTTCAGTAAAATTCTAAAATTGCCCCTAGTGTGTAGGATAGTGTTAGTGCACGGTGTGATCGCCGGTTGGCGCAGACTCGGTGGTCCGAAGGGCCTGTTTCCGCTCTGTATCTCGAGTCTGACAGGACTAGACTTGATCTTTTGCTATTTATGTCAGTTCTGTGATAGAATTATCCAATTCATTGCATTCCTCAGAACCTTTCTCATAATCCTTAAATTTTCCCACCTTTCAATCAAATCCTCTTCGAAGGTTACAACAGAACCTGCTTCCACTACCCTTCCAGGCAGTAAACTCAGATATACATCAAACTTGGCATTCTGCAAGTTTCATGGGGGTAACTAATTACTTTGATAAAATTAATTATTACCCCGAAGGAAGCCTGTGTCGTTTATGGATTCCATTTACATGGTGTTCCAATTCATTAAATTACACCCACCCCAACTAATCTTTCAGAAATTGAGGAAATATATAATTTTGAGCAAAGAGGTTGAAGAAACCACAGAGGGGAAGAAGGTTGTAAAGGGGCTGGAAAAGGGAAAATCATGTGACTATACGTGTTGTCAATCAATGGAAAGGATTTAGTTGATTGGTTAATGCAAATAAGTTAAATGTATGGTAAACCATAATGATTGGTTAATAGTTTGCTACTCCTTTTGTACTATCTTTGTCAAGTCAAGTCAAGTTTATTTGTCACATACACATACGAGATGTGCAGTGAAATGAAAGTGGCAATGCTCGTGGACTTTTGTGCAAAAGACAAACAACCAAACAAACTATAAACACAATCATAACACACATATTCTTTTACATAATAAATAATGGAAGGAAAAACGTTCAGTAGAGTTAGTCCCTGGTGAGATAGGGGTTTACAGTCCGAATGGCCTCTGGCAAGAAACTCCTTCTCAACCTCTCCGTTCTCACCGCATGGCAACGGAGGCGTTTGCCTGACCATAGCAGCTGGAACAGTCCGTTGCAGGGGTGGAAGGGGTCTCTCATGATATTGTTGGCTCTGGAGTTGCACCTCCTGATGTATAGTTCCTGCAGGGGGGCAAGTGAAGTTCCCATAGTGCGTTCGGCCAAACGCACTACTCTCTGCAGAGCCTTCTTGTCTTTGGCAGAGCAATTCCCAAACCAGATGGTAATGTTCCCGGACAAGATGCTTTTCACCGCTGCTGCGTAGAAGCACTGGAGGATCCTCGGAGACACTCTGAATTTCCTCAATTGCCTGAGGTGGTAAAGGCGCTGCCTCGCCTTATTCACGAGTGCTGAGGCGTGTGATGCCCATGTCATATCCTCGGAGATGTGGACTCACAGATATTTAAAACAGTTCACCCTATCCACAGGATCCCCATTTATCCTCAATGGATTGTACGTCCTCTAAAGTCCATGATCAGCTCCTTCTTCAGTCTTTTACCTATATAATGTGGTACATTTATGCCAAAGTCAGTAGTTTTTTCGACCTGCTCCAGAGTTTTTAACTCTGTGTTGGAAGGTTTAAAGAATTATCCAGCGCTGACAGAATAAAGAATTGATTTTAGCAGCAATGGTTTGACTCAAGTTTTCTTGAATTAGACTGGCAAAAAGAACTAATTTTAACAAAATTACCACATCATATGATTCAATATTGATTTTTTTTTTACAAAAATTGCAAGATAGAGATTTTAATGCAAGGCATAGTTGTTGTACCTTAGGCTTCATCAACAAACTGTTGTACTACAAAGACCAAACTCTAAAGATTAAACAAAGATTGGCCAGGGCTCTATAACATCTCCCAGGGCCAGATGAAAGCTGAGTTGAATGGGGAAAGGCGTCTGTGCAGAAAATAGTAACTCCGGGTTGAAGTAGTGGTGAGACGACCAAGTAAGGTGAGAGGGGAAAGATTTAATAAGGATCTGAGGGTGGTGGGTATATGGAATGAGCTGCCAGAGGAGGTAGTTGAGGCAGAAACTATAACAACGTTTAAGAGACATTTGGACAGGTACATAGATAAGAAAGGTTTAAAGGGATGTGGGCCAAATGTGGGCAGGTGGGACTAGTATACATGGGGCATCTTGGTCAGCATGGGCAAGTTGGGACAAACGGCCTGTGCTGGATGTCTCAATGACTCTGATTCAGAATGCAAGACAGCTTGGTTTGGAAGCAGCTCCATTCAAGACTGCAAGAAATTGCAGCGAATTGTGGATGTAGCCCAGACCATCACACAAACCAACCTCCGTCTTCTTGACTCCATTTATACCTCACGCTGCCTCAGTAAGGACAATAGCATAATCGAGGATGAGTCGCACCCTGGCCACTTTCTCTTCTCCCCTCTCCCATCATGCAAAAAGAATAGAAGTGTGAAAACACACACCTCCAAATTCCAGGACAGTTTCTTCCCAGCTGTTATCAGGCAACTGAATCATCCCATCACAACCAGAGAGCAGTGCCGAACTACTATCTACCTCATTGGTGACCCTGCTCATATCATCCTTGATCGGACTTTGCTGGCTTAACCTTGCACTCAATGTTATTCCCTTATCATGCATCTATACACTGTGATGGCTCAATTGTAATCATGTGTTGTCTTTCTGCTGACTAGATAGCACGCAACAAAAGCTTTTCACTGTACGGTACTCTTGACAATAAACTAAATTGAATTGTACTTTCTCTGTGACTCTACACAGTCACTACAGGTTTGGAGACACAAGGTGTGGTTTTGGGTGGGTTAGTAGTGTAGACCAGTGCCGGAAGAATGTTGGCCTGGCCATGAATGGGGACTTGACGCCAGTTCAGGCCAGGTGCCAGCATAGTCTTAGGGTAATGGTCATACAGCATGGAAACAGACCCTTTGGACCAACTTGCTCATACTGACCAACATGTCCCATCTACACTAAATCATATGCCTGCATTTGGTCCATATCTCTCTAAACCTGGCCTATCCATGTACCTGCCTAAATGTTTCTTAAACATTGCGATAGTACCCGCCAACATGGAGATGGAAGCAGCACACCCTTCCAACCATACTGTAGAAAAGTTAACAACTGCAAACAGTCCCATTCTACCCAATCCTCATCAATTTATACCTTGTTTCAGTTAAAAATGCAATTGTATGTTTAGACCTAAAGTATCGAGTCCAGGTTGCCTTGCTTTAAGAACTACCAGAATCCCACACAAGCCTTGTGTTTAAACTGATACGCGAAATGATTTACAATCCAGGTGCATGGTCTGCTGGTTTTAACTTATCCTTTCATAGTTTCACCGGTCCAGTATGAATGCTAGATTCACCTTGCATTTAAAGGGATTTTAAAACAATTAAGGGAAAATGTTCACCAGATGGAAGACAAGAATTCAGAATGATCCTGGAGAGTATTTTGAAAACATCTCAACAAATTGGGGACCTTGGACAAGGTTGAGGAAGCATGGAGCAGGACAGGAGATAGAGGTGAACTTGGTGTAGATAAAAGTCAGTAAACAAGTGAGAACACAGCCTGGCTCTTCACTTGCCCTTTGATAGTTGCTGAAGTTTGGAAGTTGCACCATTGCATATGAGAAGGAATCTTGTGTGTTACTGGGCAGCACTATCCTGGCTAAGTGGGTATCACTGAAACACCCAAAGATGCCACATGCACCCCATTCCTTAAGGGGTTGGACAGGCTAGATGCAGGAAGATTGTTCCCGATGTTAGGGAAGTCCAGGACACGGGGTCACAGCTTAAGGATAAAGGGGAAATCCTTTAAAACCGAGATGAGAAGAACTTTTTTCACACAGAGAGTGGTGAATCTCTGGAACTCTCCGCCACAGAGGGTAGTTGAGGCCAGTTCATTGGCTATATTTAAGAGGGAGTTAGATGTGGCCCTTGTGGCTAAGGGGATCAGGGGGCATGGAGAGAAGGCAGGTACGGGATACTGAGTTGGATGATCAGCCATGATCATATTGGATGGCGGTGCAGGCTCGAAGGGCCGAATGGCCTACTCCTGCACCTAATTTCTATGTTTCTATGTTTCTATTCCTGTGTTCACCTAGAGCTAACCTTTACTTGGTTATAGGATGTGGGCTTGTTCCTCAGGATTACGGGCAACTTCCTATCTTGTCTGGCATTACAGCAGAACATCAGGGCTCAATGCTCTCTCAGGATATCAGCAAGTTACAGATGCATAAGTCATAGGAGCAGAATTAGGCCATTCGGCACATCGCATCTACTCTGCCATTCAATATTGCCTGATCTATCTTTCCCTCTCAACCCCAATAACCAAATTTTAAAAGACATAGATATGAAATGTTTAGGAGGGATATGCGGACAAATGGGACTAGCTTAGATGGGGCATCTTGGACGGCATGGAGGCCCTTTTTCCATACTGTATGACTGTGGCTTTATGGTCACTTCATACATCCCAATTGAGAGGGGACTTTGAAGTTGGAAAACTAGAAGCTACTGCATGCAATACACATTTCGCTCAAAACTGATCTGAGCAATGCAAAAAACACACAACCATGGTTTGGGAACAGCTATATCCAAGACCGCAAGAAATTGCAGAGAATTGTGGACGCAGCCTAGACCAAAGATCCTAGAGGAGTAAGATAGACCACTCCTCCGAAATCCAATGTGTAGTACGTAACGGAACATCACGGCCGCCATTTGTTTATGCCAAACGCAACATCTTTGGTAGCGGGGACGGACTCCACAGTTATACAATCTGCTCTTACATCAGGTCGCAGGAAAGAGCAAAGATACTAGAGGCTCCTCTAGTATCTTTGGGGGAAGAGGACGTTTCTTCCACCCCTGAGTTGATCCAGGACTGATTCTCGGTCCCCTCCGATACCAGATGAAGGCGGCCGGCACCAGGCTCCCTGTCCGGCGGGAGAGCCTCAAGCGTCGGCGCTCCCGAGGCAGCGGGCAATGCTCCTTTAGTATCTTTGGTGTAATCCGTTCCAAAGATTGATCCGCTTTATCATCTTTGGTATAATCAATGTTGTAGGGAATAGTGTTTTATATAGCATCTATCACTTCACATATTTAGTTAATATTATTGTAAATTTTATTAATATTATTGTAAATTGCAGCCCAATAAAATGGCGTCAACAATCACCCATGTCATACTATGCTTTTTTCGCAGAGTGGCGCATCTTGCTCTGCTCTATACTCTTTGGCCTAGACCATCACGCAAACCAACCTCCTTTCCATTGACTCCATTTGCATTTCACGCTGCCTCGGCAAGGCCACCAGCATAATCCGGTAGGCGGCGGCGCGACTCTGGTCAGCAGCGGCCTCTGCAGCCTGTCCGCGTTTTTATTATTTTTTGTCTGTGTTTTAATGTAGTTTTTGTTATTTTATGTTGGGGTGTGTGTGTGGGGGGGCGGGGGGGGAAAACTTTTGAACCTCTCCCTGCACTGGAGACCCGACCTTTTCTCGTCGGGTCTCAGTTGTCGTTGGGGCCGCAACGAGGAGCGGCCTCCAACGGGAAGAAGCTGGGGACTCTGGTGCCGACTCACCGTCGCCGTCGTGGAGCTGGCCGAGACCGGAGCGGGTGGAGCGGTGGAGGAGCGCTGCCGCTGCTGCTGCTGCTGCTGCTGCTGCCGATGCCGCTGCTGCTGCTGATGCGAAGGCAGGCTGCTACTGCGGGTCTGCGGACGGCGGCACCGGGAGCCCGCGGATCCCTGGAGGGAGACCGCTTTTCGGGGCTCCTGCAACGGCGACTTCTCCCGCCCGAGTTGCGGGGTTGAAGAGCTCCTGGAGCGGGGCCTAACATCACCGCCCCGCGCGGCTTGGAACGGCCGCGGGACTCTGCGAGCGCACACCGGGGGCTCTAACACCAAGACCCGGTGTGCGACCTCGCACCACCCGGCGTGGCTTTAATGGCCGCGGGACAATCGCCATCGCCAGCCGGGGGCTTTGACTTTGACTCTGACATCGGGGGGGGGGGAGAGTGCAGTGGAGAGATAAGTTTTTTTGGCCTTCCATCACAGCTATGTGATGGATGTTTATGTAAAATGTAATTATGTTGTGTCTGGGGTCTATTTGTGTGTAATGTATGGCTGCAGAAACGGCATTTCATTTGGACCTCCAGGGGTCCAAATGACAATTAAATAGACTATTGACTATTGACTATTAATAATCAAGGATGAGTCTCACTCCGGTCACTTCCTCTTCTCCCCTCTCCCATCAGGCAAGTGTTACAGGAATGTGAAAACGCATAGCTCCAGATTCAGGGACAGTTTCTTCCCAGCTGTTATCAGCAACTGAACCATCTTATCACCAACTAGAGACTATACATGATTACCAGCTCCCCCCCATCAACCTCATTGGAGACCATTGGACTATCTTTAATCGGATTTCACCTTGCACTAAACATTATTACGTTTATCCTGTATCTGTACACAGTGGGCGGCTTGATTGTAATCATGTATAGTCTTTCCACTGACTGGATATCACACAACAAGAAATATTTTCACTGTACTTGGGTTCACGTGCCAATAAACTAAACTAAAGCTAACTAAAGAAATGAAATGTGTCTCTCTACTTGCTTCATTGGTGATGGCGAGCTGCATTTTCAAACAACGATCTTTCAAATACTCCAGCAATCGGAAACTTCTGAAGAAGTAAAATGTGGGTCTGTCTCCACTGGGAATATTTGGGGATCATCTGCAGTTGTGACAGTTTTCTCATTATCGTCATGTTAAGGTTATTAATAAACCTACCGAATAGCAATAGGTCTCAGAATAGGTTCCTGTGAGACCCAACTTGTCAGACATACTCAAACATCAAATCAAGACCACCTGTACCAACTTCTGTTCTTCCTTCTTTAGGCCAATTCCCCATTGAATTTATAACCTTGTCATTGAGCCTTGCCTTGACTAGATCTAGTGATGCATGTTGCCAAATACTCTCTGAACAAGTGGATCCATCAGTAGCATTGCCTTTACTAACCAGGTCAGCGGGATCCTCGAAATCCAGACAATTGTCATGCTTGTCCCCCATGTATAGAGCAATTCTAATTCACTACATTTGTGACAATACATGGGTTTTTGCAATGACGAATTGGAGCAGCACAGTGGCGCAGTGGTAGAGTTGCTACCTTCCAGCGCCGGAGACTCAGGTTCAAATCTGACTACGGGTGCTATCTGTATGGAGTTTGTACATTCTCTGTGCTTTGCAAATAAGAATTTCATTGTTTTGTCTCGGGACATATGACAATAAAATACTCTTGACTTGTAACTGCATGTGTTTCCGCTAGGTGCTCCAGTTTCCTCCCACATCAGAAAGACGTGCAGCTTTATAGGTTAATTAACTTCTGTAAACTGTCCCAACTATTACTTCACTTTGTCTTCAGAGAAAGCACGAATCGTTTTGCTGATCAATCTACACTTGACCTGATTCTGATACTGATAATTATTTCGCAAACTTTTCCTGCCACTAAGGTTAAGATGGCTAGTTCAGAGTTACAAGCTTTATCTTTTTCATCCCATCCATTTCAAGACTGAACATCAGTGACAACCTTGAATTCAAATAATGAGCTGAGCTTAATCCTGGGCTATACCAGACTATTGTCAGCCAGACTCTTGCAGGGGGTGTGGTGATCAATATCCGAGAGCTCTGAACTTCATATCTGTGTGGATAGTTCAGTTTATTCTTATGTGTACTGAGGTGCAGAGAAAAGCTTTCTGTTGCGTGCCATCCAGTCAGCGGAAAGAGTAAACATGATTACAATCAAGCCATCGGCGGCATGGTGGCGCATCAAGAGAGTTGTTGCCTTACGGCGAGAGATATGCGTTTGATCCTGACTATGGGTGCTGCCTGTGTGGAGTTTGTATGTTCTCCCTGTGACTGCATTGGTTTTCTCCGGGTGCTCCAGTATTCTCCCACACTCCAGACGTACAGGTGTGTAGGTTAATTGGCTTCGTTAAAATTGTAAATTGTACCTGGTGTGTAGGATAGTGCTAGTGTATGAGGTGATCGCTGGTCAGTGCGAACTCGGAGGGCGGAAGAGCCTGTTTCCGGGCTGTATCTCTAAAGTCTAAAGTTTGACTTGGCATCATATTCGGCAGAGATATTGTGGATAAAAGGGTCTGTTCCTGTGCTGTATTGTTCTACATTCCATGAGTTTTAAACCAAATTATATTTTCAGAAGGTGCCCTGGGCCTTTTCTCATTTGGTTGTCATGCAATGTTGACTAACCTTAGCAGGAGGTTCAGAGGAGGAACATTATTAGTTTAGGTTTGTTATTGTCATGTGTACCGAGGTACAGTGAAAAGCTTTCTTTTGCATGCTATTCAAACAGGTCAGATAATACAATCAAGTCAACCTCAAGCGCTATAGTTAGAGTGAAGGGGAAGATACAGAGTGCAGATCATAGTTCTCAGCATTGTAGCACGCTTTTACCTAAGAAGCCATCGCAACGTTTAAGAAACATTTAGACAGGTACATGGATAAGACAGGTTTAGAGGGATATGGGCCAAACGCAGACAGATGGGACTACTGTTAATTGGACAAGTTGGTCGGTATGGTCAAGTTGGGCTGAAGGGCCTATATCCATGATGTATGACTATGACTAAGCACAGCCAGTTGGTACAATATATTGACAGGAAAGTATGGAGTGCATAATATACTGTAATTCTCAGCATTTTAGATTACCTTTACCCAAGAAGCACAGCCAGTTGCAACAATATATTAAGAGGAAGATACAGTGCAGAATATACGGTACTTCTCCTGATTTACAGGTAGAAAAACTATTTAAATTAGCGTGATTGCATCGGATGATAGCAGATCGTTCTCTGGGAAGAATAAGTAAAGAGTCCCCATGGTCCAGCATCATCTTGCATCACAGACAACACCTGGACTGTGGCTCTCAGTTGGTTAGTGGCAGTGTTAGATAAATGGTGGATAGGATGGAATAACTCCCTCACCTATGGAGGGGAGCCACTTGGATAAGGGCTACTGCTCCCCATGGACTCCATGCCTATGGGTCAATCAAAGTTTAGCAAGGGAACAACAGTGTAGAGGTTACTCGGGAAGCTACCTGTGCATTTTTGATTCCCCACCAACACAGAATCATTGAATCATACAATCATGCAGCATGAAAACAGGCCATTCGGCCCAACGTGCCCACGCTGAGCGAGATACCCCATCTACACTGGTCAGACCAGCCTGCGTTTGACCCATATCCTTCTAAACTTCTCTTATCCATGTACCTATTCAAATGTCTTTTAAATGTTGTTATATTACCTGCCTCAACGATCCCCTCTGGCAGCTCGTTCCATATACCCATCACACTTTGTGTGAAAATGTTCCCTCTCAGGTTCCTATTCAATCTTCCCCCCTCACCTTAAACTTACGTCCTCTGATTCTTGATTCCCCAATTCTGGGCATTCACCCTATTTTTTCTCCACATAATCTTATAGACCTCTATAAGATTACACCTCATCCTCCGGCGTTCCAAGGAATAAAATCCTAGCTTGCTCAAACTCTCCCAATAGCTCAGGCCCTCTAGTCCTGGCAACATCCTCATAAATGCACAAATTATTTATCCTATAGCATCCTACACTAATTACAGAACAAAATGAACTGCACCCCCCCCCCCCCTTGTGCTTCATTGGTGATAGCTATTATTTCAGTTTGCTCATATCCTTGTGCCAAGATTATTAATAAGCTTCCTGAATGACAATAGATTCCAGGGAGACTCAACTTATCAAACATATTCAAACATCAAATGAGGACCACCTGTACGAACTACTGTTCTTCCTTCTGTACGCAAATTCCCGGTCGAATTTATAATCTTGTCCTTGAGTCTTGCCTTGATTATATCTCCCCACATTTCCATTAACTGCCTACAGAGTCTACACTCACCCACATAACTAGGGGAATTTACAGGGGCCAATTAACCGGCCAACCTTTAGGTTGTGTCAGAAAGCCAGAGGAAACTCACGCTGTTACATAAAATGCACACAGACATTAGAATTGAATGGAGATCACAGGAGTTGCAAGGCAATGGCTCCACTAGCTGCCTCAGTGTGCTTCCCAACACGGATCAGCGTTGTTTAGTTAGTTTAATTTATTGTCACATGTACCGAGGTGCAGTGAAAAGCTTTTTGTTGTATGCTATTCAGTCAGTGGAAAAACCATACATGATTACAATCAAGTGCCCACAGTGTACAGATACGGGGAAAAGGGAATAAAGTATAGTTGAGGAGTATAAGGAATGTAAAAAGAATCTTAAGAAAGAAATTAGAAAAGCTAAAAGAAGACATGAGGTTGCTTTGGCAAGTAAGGTGAAAGTAAATCCAAGGGTTTCTACAGCTATATTAATAGCAAAAGGATAACGAGGGATAAAATTGGTCCATTGGAGAGACAGAGTGGACAGCTATCTGCGGAGCCAAAAGAGATGGGGGAGTTATTGAACAATTTCTTTTCTTCGGTATTCACCAAGGAGAAGGATATTGAATTATGTGAGGTAAGGGAAACTAGTAGAGTAGCTATGGATACTATTTCAAAGTAAAAGAATACTGACACTTTTGAAAAATATAAAAGTGGATAAGTCTCCAGGTCCTGACAGGATATTCCCTAGGACATTGAGGGAAGTTAGTGTAGAAATAGCCGGGGCTATGACAGAAATATTTCAAATGTCATTAGAAACGGGAATAGTCCCCGAGGATTGGCGTACTGCGCATGTTGTTCCATTGTTTAAAAAGGGTTCTAAGAGTAAACCTAGCAATTATAGACCTGTTAGTTTGACTTCAGTGGTGGGCAAATTAATGGAAAAGATACTTAGAGATAATATATATAAGCATCTGGATAAACAGGGTCTGATTAGGAACAGTCAACATGGATTTGTGCCTGGAAGGTCATGTTTGACTAATCTTCTTGAATTTTTTGAAGAGGTTACTAGGGAAATTGACGAGGGTAAAGCAGTGGATGTTGTCTATATGGACTTTAGTAAGGCCTTTGACAAGGTTCCTCATGGAAGGTTGGTTAAGAAGGTTCAACTGTTGGGTATAAATGCAGGAGTAGCAAGATGGATTCAACAGTGGCTGAATGGGAGACGCCAGAGGGTAATGGTGGATGGCTGTTTGTCGGGTTGGAGGCAGGTGACTAGTGGGGTGCCTCAGGGATCTGTGTTGGGTCCTTTGTTGTTTGTCATGTACATCAATGATCTGGATGAAGTTGTGGTAAATTGGATTAGTAAGTATGCAGATGATACCAAGATAGGGGGTGTTGTGGATAATGAAGAGGATTTCCGAAGTCTACAGAGTGATTTAGGCCATTTGGAAGAATGGGCTGAAAGATGGCAGATGGAGTTTAATGCTGATAAATGTGAGGTGCTACACCTTGGCAGGACAAATCAAAATAGGACGTACATGGTAAATGGTAGGGAATTGAAGAATGCAGTTGAACAGAGGGATCTGGGAATAACCGTGCATAGTTCCTTGAAGGTGGAATCTCATATAGATAGGGTGGTAAAGAAAACTTTTGATATGCTAGCCTTTATAAATCAGAGCATTGAGTATAGAAGCTGGGATGTAATGTTAAAATTGTACAAGGCATTGGTGAGACCAAATCTGGAGTATGGTGTACAATTTTGGTCGCCCAATTATAGGAAGGATGTCAACAAAATAGAGAGAGTACAGAGGAGATTTACTAGAATGTTGCCTGGGTTTCAACAATTAAGTTACAGAGAAAGGTTGAATAAGTTAGGTCTTTATTCTCTGGAGCGCAGAAGGTTAAGGAGGGACTTGATAGAGGTCTTTAAAATGATGAGAGGGATAGACAGAGTTAATGTGGACAAGCTTTTCCCTTTGAGAATAGGGAAGATTCAAACAAAAGGACATGACTTCAAAATTAAGGAACAGAAGTTTAGGGGTAACATGAGGGGAACTTCTTTACTCAGAGAGTGGTAGCGGTGTGGAATGAGCTTCCAGTGGAAATGGTGGAGGCAGGTTCGTTGGTATCATTTAAAAATAAATTGGATAGGCATATGGATGAGAAGGGAATGGAGGGTTATGGTATGAGTGCAGGCAGGTGGGACTAAGGGAAAATAATTGTTCGGCACGGACTTGTAGGGCCGAGATGGCCTGTTTCCGTGTTGTAATTGTTATATGGTTATATGGTGTTACAGTGCAATATAATGTCCAGTAAAGTCCGATTTAAGATAGTCCGAGGGTCTCCAATGAGGTACAGTGCGCACAATAATGTTTGGGACAAAGACCAATCATTTATTTATTTGCCTCTGTACTCCACAATTTGAGATTTGTAATAGAAGAAAATCACATGTGGTTAAAGTGCACCGTGTCAGATTTTATTAAAAGCAATTTTTTATACATTATGGTTTCACCATGTAGAAATTACAGCTGTGTTTATACATAGTCCCCCCATTTCAGGGCATCATAATGTTTGGGACACATGGCTTCACAGGTGTTTGTAATTGCTCGGGTGTGTTTAAATACCTCTTTAATGCAGGTATAAGAGAGCACTCAGCACCTAGTCTTCCCTCCAGTCTTCCCATCAGGTTTGGAAACTTTTATTGCTGTTTGTCAACATGAGGACCAAAGTTGTGCCAATGAAATTCGAAGAAGCCATTATGAGACTGAGAAACAAGAATAAAACTCTTAGAGACATCAGCCAAACCTTAGGCTTACCAAAATCAACTGTTTGGAACATTATTAAGAAGAAAGAGAGCACTGGTGAGCTTACTAAACGCAAAGGGATTGGCAGACCAAGGAAGACCTCCACAGCTGATGAGAGAAGAATTCTCTCAATAATAAAGAAAAATCCCCAAACACCTGTCCGACAGATCCGAAACACTCTTCAGGAGTCAGATGTGGATTTGTCAATGACCACTGCCCGCAGAAGACTTCATGAACAGAAATACTGAGGCCACACTGCAAGATACAAACAACTGGTTAGCTGCAGAAATAGGATGGGCAGGTTACAGTTTGCCAAGAAATACTTAAAAGAGCAACCACAGCTCTGGAAATAGGTCTTGTGGACAGATAGATGGAGATTAGTGATGGCAAGAGCAAAGTATGGAGGAGAGAAGGAACTGCCCAAGATCCAAAACATACCACCTCATCTGTGAAACACGGTGGTGGGGGTGTTATGGCCTGGGCATGTATGGTTGCTGAAGGTACTGGCTCACTTATCTTCATTGATGATACAACTGCTGATGGTAGTAGCATAATTAATTCTGAAGTGTATAGACACATCCTATCTGCTCAAGTTCAAACAAATGCCCCAAAACTCATTGATCGGCAGTTCATTCAGATTCAGATTCACATTTATTGTCACATGCACCAATTATGGTACAGTGATATTTGAGTTACCATGCAGCTATACAATTAAAAGAACACAACACAATTAAAAAGAACGATAGAACTTAACATAAACATCCACCACAGTGATCACTGTGATGGAAGGCAATAAAGTTCAGTCAGTCTTCCTCCTTTTGTTCTCCCGTGTTTGGGGCCTTGACCCTCCGCAGTCGCCACTATGGATGGCCCGATGTACAAGCCCTCTTGTCCGGATGATCGAAGCTCCGACGTTGGGACAGATGGAACACATGCCGCGACTTGGAGTGCCCGAATCGGCCACTTTCTTACCGGAGACCGTGGCTTCGCGATATTATAGGCTGCAGGCAGGCCAGCGGTTGGAGCTCTTCTCCGGCGATCCCCGGCAAGGGATCCCTGGCTCCGGGATGGTAAAAGACTGTTCCACACCTGCTGCTAGAAGCTTCACGATGTTAAAGTCAGCAGGCCGGCAGTTGGAGCATTTCTTATAGCTCCACGATGGAAGTCCGCGCCTACTGCTGAAGCTCTGGGCCCGTCTCCGAGAAAGGCCGCTCCAATCCAAGTTGTTAGGCCGCGAGGGAGAGCGAAAAATGCAACTAGAAAAGTCGCATTTCGTCGAGGTATGTGACTGAAAACGTTCCCCCTTTCCCCCCGCCCCCCACCACCCCCGCATAAAAACATACCTAGAGACATTCACACATATATTTAGACATACTACAAAAACACGGAATGACTGACAAACCGTTGGCGAGGCAGCTGCGCGGCACCACCGGAGAATGATCTCAAACATACTGTTAAAGCAACAAAGGAGTTTTTCAAAGCTAAAAAATAGTCAAGTCAATCACCCGATCTGAACCCAATTGAGCATGCCTTTTATATGCCGAAGAGAAAACTGAAGGGGATTAGCCCCCATAACAAGCATAAGCTAACGATGGCTGCAATACAGGCCTAGCAGAGCATCACCAGAGAAGACACCCAGCAACTGGTGATATCCAGTAATCGAAGACTTCAAGCAGTCATTGCATGCAAAGGATATGCAACAAAATATCAAACATCACTACTTTAATTTACATGACATTGCTGTGTCCCTAACATTATGGTACCCTGAAATGGAAGGACGATGTATAAACACTACTGTAATTTCTACATGGTGAAACGGAAATGTGTAAAAATGGCCTTTATTAAAATCTGACAATGTGTACATGTCATGTACATGTGATTTTTTCTATTACAAATCTCAAATTGTGGAGTACCGAGGCAAATAAATAAATGATGGTTCTTTGTCCCAAACATTATGGAGGGCACTGTAGATGGTAGCTCAAGACCGCCCGTTAGTTGTTGATAGGATGGTTCAGATGCCTGATGACAGCAGGGAAGAAACTGTCTCCCAATTGGAAGGTATGCATTTTCACGCTTCTGTGCCTCTTGCCTGATGGGAGAGAGGAGAAGGAGTGACCAGGGTGAGACTGATCCTTAATTAAGCATACACCCAATTGCTCATGTGCACAACTGATGTCTCACTTGTCCTCAGAAAATGGTGAGTTCAGCCTGATTATGCGAAATCTCCAAGGATGTTCAAGAGTTCTGATTAATTGATTGAAAGATGCAGTATGGTAACAGGCCTTTCGGCCCAACAAGTCCACACCGACCCATTCACATTAGTTGTACATTATCCCACTTTCGCATCCACTCCCTACACACTAGGGGCAATTTACATGAGCAAATTAGCCTTCAAACCAGCATGTTTTGGGGATATGGGAGGAAACTGGTGGAAACCCATCCGGTCACGGGGGGAGCGTGCAAACGCCGCACAGACAGGATTGAACCCAAATCGCTGTTGATGTGAGGGAGTAACTCTACCAGCTTCACCGCTGTGCTGCCTCTGTCTGAAAGACCTTTCAAGTTAGATTGCTTTCATAAAGTTACGTAATTTAAATTTCCCACAGACCACACCTCTGAACACAAACAGATGTGCGGTTTTATACTTTAATTGACCTCTGTAAAATTGGCCCCAGTTTGTAGCGAATGGATGAGAAAGTGGGATAACATAGAACTAGAATTGACAGATTCTTGATTAGTAAGTGTGTCAATTAATGGAGAGAAGGTAGGAAAATAGGGTTGAGAGGGAAAGATAGATCAGCCATGAATGAATGGTGGAGTAGACTTGACCAAATGGCCTAATTCTACTCCTATCACATGAACTTATGAACGGGTGATCGGCATAGACTCGGTGGGCTGAAGGGCCTGTTTCCGTGCTGCATCTTTCAATCAATCAAAAACCTATCGACTCCACGACTCCACGATTTTCAGTAGAACTATTCCTTTAAAATTAGGTCTGTGTGTCCCTGCAAAAGTCAATGAGTTGAAGCACGCTGGTGCTGACTCAGGCTGTCCGAGCTTTCTTAAACATTACCCATCCTCTTTGTAGAACTGATTTGTCTGCAGCTTCTATCAGCCTGACAGTCATCAATTGCTGCCCTGTTCTCTCCCACTGATGATCCACTTTTGCTATTTCCTCCTCTGCCAATAAGCGAACATAAGCTGCTGCACAAGTGCAGTGGGGAAGCAACGCACTGCACAGCAATGCAGAAGGATGCTGCTGGGTTTGATTATTAGCCTGACCCTTTTTTACATCTGCCTGCACCTCTAGCTCGACAGGGAGGTGGCTCTTGGTCTCATTTACCCGATTTAAAGGTGTTTCACTCCTGCAGAAAAAGTTCTGGAAAATTCTATAGTTTAAAAGTGCGGCCATCTCCACAATGGAGATTCTAGCAATTTCCTTAATTCTCAGCAGTGGTCACATCTGTGGTGGAGACTGACGGGAACTTTAGACTTTGGACTATAGAGAATTAGCATGGAAACAGGCCTTTTGGCCCACCGAGTCCACGCCGAACAGTGATCACCCCATACACTAACACTATCCTACTCACTAGGGACAATTTTAAATTCTACTGAAGTCAATAAGCCTATAAACCTGTACATCTTTAGAGTTTGGGAGGAAACCGGAGCACTCAGAGAAAACCCACGCGGTCACAGGGAAATGTACAAACTCCATACAGACAGCAGCCATTGTCAGGATAGAACCTAGGTCTTTGGCGTTATATAGCCAGTGTGCTGCCCTGTTCTCTGGTTTAATGAGCCGAGGTGCTTATTTTCAAGGGAGATACTAATCAAGAATTGTGGCGGTGTTTGCTCGAAGGGCTGAATGGCCTACTTCTGCACCTATTGTCCATAAGAATCTGTCAATCAAACAGTTGCAATGACTGTGACTATGTCTGTGGCAATCCACAGATTCACCACCCTCTGGCTGAAGCAATTCCTCCTCATCTCCTTTCTAAAGGTGCGCCCTTTTATTTTATTATTAATTAATAGATTCATTGTTTGCAAGAAAGAGCGTGGAAACATGCTCTTCGGCCCACTGAGTCTACACTGGTCATCAATTACCCGTTCACACCAGTTCTATGTTATCCTATTTTCACATACAATTGCCACACATTAAGGGCAATTTTTACAGAGGCCAATTAAGTTACTAACCTGTAAATCTTTGGGATGTGGGAGGAAGCAGGTGCATCTGGAGGAATTCCACACAGTCAAAGGGAGAATGTGCAAACTCCACACAGACAACAACTGAGCTCAGGATTGAACCTGGGTCTCCGGCGCTGAGAGACAGCAGTTCAAACAGCTGTGCCACTTTTATTCCCCCCAATTTCACTCCTGCTTCCTTTTTCCATCAGTTCTCTCCCTTGATTGTTACCACACTGGGGTACATGCCGACAAGCATGGAACATTTTCTATAGTCCAAAGACTTAAAATACATTGTGAATATCTTTTCTAAATCCAACTGGTGTGTTCCAAGGTTAAGATTGGGCCACTGTCCAATGTTTGAACATTTAAGTGCCTATTCCATGCCACCTCCCAAAATGTGGAGTGACAAGGCGACTCTATCATCACTTTAATCCACCATTTACTTTAGATTCAGATTCAGATTCAACTTTAATTGTCATTGTCAGTGTACAGTACAGAGACAACGAAATGCAGTTAGCATCTCCCTGGAAGAGCGACATACAATATGATTTCAATAAATAAATCTATTTACATGCATACAGTCATAGTGTTTTTCCTGTGGGAGGAGTGTCCGGGGGGGGGGGGTGATTGGCAGTCACTGAGGTACATTGTTGAGTAGTGTGACAGCCGCAGGGAAGAAGCTGTTCCTGGACCTGCTGGTCCGGCAACGGAGAGACCTGTAGCGCCTCCCAGATGGTAGGAGGGTAAACAGTCCATGGTTGGGGTGAGAGCAGTCCTTGGCGATGCTGAGCGCCCTTCGCAGACAACGCTTGCTTTGGACAGACTCAATGGAGGGAAGCAAGGAACCGGTGATGCGTTGGGCAATTTTCATCACCCTCTGCAGTACTTTCTGGTCAGAGACAGAGCAGTTGCCATACCATACTGTGATACAGTTGGTAAGGATGCTCTTGATGGTGCAACGGTAGAAGTTCACCAGAATCTGAGGAGACAGATGGACCTTCTTCAGTCTCCTCAGGAAGAAGAGACGATGGTGAGCCTTCTTGACCACAGTTGAGGTATTGTGGTTCCAAGAGAGGTCATCGGAGATGTTGACCCCAGAAACCTGAAGCTGGAAACACGTTCCATCTCCGTCCCGTTGATGTGGATGGGGGTGTGCGTGCCGTCCCTAGACTTCCTGAAGTCTACAATGAGCTCCTTGGTCTTCTTGGAGTTAAGGGCCAGGTTGTTGTCAGCGCACCATGCTGCTAGGAGCTGGACCTCCTCCCTATAGGCCGACTCATCGTTGTTGCTGATGAGGCCAATCACCGTTGTATCATCTGCATACTTGATGATGGTGTTAGTACCATGTACAGGTGTGCAGTCGTAGGTGAAGAGGGAGCAGAGGAGGGGGCTCAGCACACAGCCCTGTGGAACGCCGGTGTTCAGGGTGAGGGTTGAAGAGGTGTGCTTGTCTAACCTAACAGACTGGGGTTTGTTGGTTAGAAAGTCCAGTATCCAGTTGCAGAGGGAGGGGTCGATGCCCAGGTTACCGAGTTTGGTGATCAGTTTAGAGGGTATAATGGTGTTGAATGCTGAGCTGTAATCGATGAACAGCATTCTTACGTGAGTGTCTCTGTTGTCGAGGTGGGAGAGGGCGGAGTGAAGTGCCGTTGAGATGGCATCCTCCGTACTCCAATGTGGGAGGTAGGCAGCCTTTGAGGTGTGCCAGGACCAGCCTCTCGAAGCACTTGGTGATGAAGGGAGTAAGTGCAACTGGGCGGAAGTCGTTGAGGCTTTCCGCAGTGGAGTGTTTTGGCACCGGCACGATGGAGATGGTTTTAAGGCACGTGGGGACAACTGCTTGGGCAAGTGACAGGTTGAAGATGTCAGTCCAGACGTCTGTCAGCTGCGCAGCACAGGCCCTGAGGAAGCGCCCGGGGATGCCGTCAGGGCCTGCAGCCTTCCGTGCAGTAGTCCTACTCAGTGCCACGTACACGTCGTAGGGGGTGAGTGTGAGGGGTTGGTGATCAGCAGGAAGCACAGCTTTGATGGCTGTCTCTAGATTGTCCCTGTCGAAGCGGCCATAGAAGTGGTTAAGCTCCTCAAGGAAGGAGGCGTCGCTGGATGTGGGGGTGGTGTTGGTGGGTCTATAGTCCGTGATGGCCTGGATGCCTTGCCACATGCATCGGGAGTCAGAGCTGTTGTTGTAGTGCTCCTCAATCCTGAGCTTATGGCAGTGCTTGGCCTTCTTGATGCCCCTCTTCAGGTTAGCCCTGGATGAACTGTAGGCACAAGCATCGCCTGACCTGAAAGCGGTGTCCCGTGCTTTCAGCAGTAGCCTGACCTCGCTGTTCATCCATGGCTTCTGATTCGTGAATATGGTCACCCGTTTGAGGGAGGTGACACTATTGATGGTGGAGTTTATAAAGTCCAGAACAGAGGATGTGTACGAATCAATGTCCGTGTGGGGGTCAAGGGTGGCCTGGGCTGCAAACACCTTCCAGTCAATGTTTCCAAAACACTGCTGAAGTGTGGAGTCCGCTTCCTCTGACCAGACTTTAACTGTCTTCACAGTGGGTTTAACCCGCTGTGAGGACATCATTTATTTTCATCAGATAGTCATAGAGTCTTACGGCATGGAAACAGGTCCTTCAACTTGCCCAAGCTGACCAACATGTCCCATCTACACTAGTCCCGATTGCTTGCGTTTGGCCCATAACCCTCCAAACTTATCCTATCCATGTACCCATCCAAATGTCCCTTAAACTGTATAATAGTACCTGCCTCAACTTACCTCTTCCATATACCGAACACCCTTTGTGTAAAAATGTTACCCCTCAGGTTCCTATTAAATCTTTCCCCCTTCACTTTAAACCTATGTCCTCTGGTTTTCAATTTCCCTACTCTGGGCAAAAGACTCTGTGCACACCGGACGACATACCCCACCTACACTAGTCCCACCTGCCCGTGCTTAATCTTTAGCCTTCTACACTTATCCTATCCATGTACCTGTCCAAATGTCTCTTAAACATTATGATAGCATTGTCTCAACTACATCCTCCGGCAGCTTGTTCCATATATCCACCACCCTTTGTGTAAAATTGTTACCCCTTGGGTTCTTATTAAATCTTTCCCCCCTCACCTTAAATCTATGTACTTTGGTTCTCGAATTCCCTACTCTGGGTAAAAGACTCTGTGCATTTGCCCGAACTTTTCCTCTCGTGATCTAAAGCTTTTCATTGTACCTCAGTACATGTGATGATAAACTAAACTGTAATCACCTCTATAAGATCAGTCCTCAAAGGTTAAAATCAGACTGATGTATCTGTGCATTGTTTCCAGGGAGACCGCCTGTAATCTCTTACATGGTGATTAATGTTTGTAACCAGTCTTTCCCCAAAGAGGATTTGCAAAGTATTAGAGATTACTGAATGTATATCTGAAATCTGCAAGGGATTATTGAATCACCCAGTGGCTCTAGTGCAGGAACCCTGGCGTTCTGTTCCAGGCATTCTGGCTCACAAGCTGGCCTAGCCCACAACTGATATTGCTTCTTGTTAACTTGGCATTTAAACAGATTCTGGATAAATCCATGAGGAAGCTAATATATTAGTGGGGAAATATAAAATATATTTTCAGAACAATGCACAAGGAAACCATTCAGCCCATCAACCATAGAATTTAGAACCTAGAACAGTACAGCAAAGAAACAGACCCTTCGCCGCACAATATCTGTGCCCAACATAATACCAAGCTAAACTAATTTCCTCTGCCTGCACATGACCCATACCACTCCATTCCCTGCATATCATGTGCCCACCTAAAAGCCTCAAAAACGTCACTATTATATCTGCCTCCACCACCACCCTAGGCAGTGAGTTCCGGGCACTACCACAATGTGAAGAACATGTCATCTCTGGAGATCATACCATCCCTAGCCAACAATGAACCAACCAATCACCACCCTGCCTCTTCACCGCCCTCCCCCCCCGCCTATTTTTCACTATAAAAAGGGGTCCCGGCTCGAAATGTCAACCATCCTTTTTCTCCAGAGATGCCGCCTGACCTGCTGAGCTACTCCTGAACTTTCGACTATCGTTGGTACAAACCGGCATCTGCGGTTCTTTTTTTCTCCCTCTTTCCATATGATCACTTCATCCTAATTCTGCTCACACCAGTATGTAGTAATCCTAAAATTCTTATCTTTGAAGACACGTTCACTAAATTATCATCTAACTCCTTATATTCTGCATGCACGACCTGATCTCAGCTTCAACCTATATGTAGAAAGGAACTGCAGATGCTGATTTATACCGAAGATAGACACAAAGTGCTGGAGTATGTCAGTGGATCAGGCAGCATCTCTGGAGAAAAAGGGTGGGTGACATTTTGGGTCGGAACCATTCTTCAGACTGCTGATGGTCTAACCTGAAACGTCAAGTATCCATGCTCCAGAGATGCTGCCTGACCTGCTAAGTTACTCCAGCACTTTATTTCTATCCTTTGATTCTTTGATCATTTATGGAACCAATTCCTCTGTATTCAACTCATCTAAACCCATCTCTATCAACTCCCCTCTCAGCATTCATTGCTCCACGGAGAACATCTCACGCTTTCCCAGTTTAGTCTCGTAGCTAAAATTACTCAAGCCTAGAATCCCTCAATCCTGGAACAAGTCAGAAGAAGGGTCCCAACCCAAAAAGTCACCTATCCATGTTCTCTAGAGATGCTGCCTGACACACTAAGTCAATCCAGCACTTTATATCTTCTTTTGTAAACAAGCATCTGAAGTTCCTTCAACCATTTTGTCCTTCTCCAAGACCTTCATGTCCTTCCTGAAGAGTAGTGACCAGAATCAAAAGCAATACTTCAATTGGGTCTTCCCCAAATATTTAGTCCAGTTTGGACATAACTCCCAGCTTTTGTATTCCTTGTCTTTATTTATGAATCCCAGGATACATGTTTTACTAACCTTCTCACAATATGTCCTGCCACTTTCAATGATTTATGTACATATACACCCAGGTTCATCTGTTCCTGCATACACTGCAGAACTATGCCATTTAGTCTATATTATCTCTCCTCAATTTTTCTGACAAAATATATCACTTCACACTTTTCTGTATTAAACTGTATTTGCCGCATCACGGCCCATCCAACCCTCCTATCTACTCACAATATTTTACTGTCTTCACATTGAACCTCCACATTTTGTGGAATTTGCTCTTTTGGAAATTTTACTCATCAACCCATATACAAATTATTAATTCATGACAGTTATCCAAGCCTCGGCAGGAAAAGTTTAAAGGGATACTAGACCAAGTGCAGACCCATTGGGTCTGTTCCCCCAACGGGCGGTTGGGGGGGGGGGGGGTGCATGGGGGTGGGCGGCGTGGAGCCACACACACTAACAAGCACCCCGCACACACGCTAACTACCTCCCTTGATATTATATTAATGTTATTAATTTGCTCCTTTTACCCCATAACCGCCCTATCCACTGAAGCATAGCCCCCAACTCGCAGGCGCATTGAGAGGGGGAGGGGGGGTAAAGAGTGAGGGCAGAGAGAGAATGAGGAGACAGAGAGAGAGAGGGGCAGAGACAGAAGGGCAAGAGACAGAGGGATAGGGGGTGGAGGGGAGGAGGAGAGGATGGGTGGGTGAGTGGGGGAGGGTGGGGGAGGGAGATGGGGAGAGAGTGGGGAGGGGGAGATGGGGAGAGAGTGGGGAGGGGAGGAGAGGGGAGGGGGAAGGGAGAGGGGGAAGGGGATGAGGGATGGGGGGGAGACAGGGGTAGGGGGAGGGGGTGGAGGGGAGAAGGGGGGGAGGGTGAAGGGGGAGACAGGGGTAGGGGGAAGGGGGGGTAGAGGGGGGAGGGAGGGGGAGAAGGGTGGGTGAGGGGGGTAGAGAGGGGTGGGGGAAGGGGAGGGAGGAGAGGAGAGAAGAGGGGGGAGGTGGGAGAGAAAAGGGGAGGAGGGGGGGAGGGAGGGGGGAGGGGGGGGAGAGGGGGGAGGGGAGGGGCCCCCCCTGTTGAAGAGGGGGAGAAACGTGGGGAGAGAGCTTAGTGACTGTAGGGGGCTGTTGTTTAGAGAGGAGGCAGCTGGCAGAAAGCCGATTTTGAGGAAGCACTTTGAGAGGGGGCCTTTGTTAGGGGATTACTGAGAGAGAGAGTCGGAGGAGGTAGAGAGGCACAGAAAGGGGAGGGAGGAGAGGAAGGGGGGCCCCGTCCTAGAGAGAGAAGGGGGGAGTGGGGGAAAGGTACGGGGGTGGAAGGGAGGGAGGGAGGGAGGGAGGGAGGGGGATAGATCTCCCACCCCTGTCCTGTTGTGATAACTATGAGATGACTCATGCAGCAGTTTGATTTTAGTGGGAACACGTGAAGGTTCCAATCTCCCTCACCTGTCCCATTGTGATGTCATATATGTAAATGAGATCCATTGTGATTGGACATCTGTGAGGTGGCACTGACTCATGCAGCAGTTTGATTTTAATTTTTTTTAATGTTTTGTGAACTATTTTATTCAAAATCTGGGGAAATAATTGACAAAATCTAGAGAGGAGTGGATATCTGAACTCATAAGTTAAATCCCTACCGAAGTTGTAAAAATCAAACGCAGGCAAATGGGACTAGCTTAGATGTGACATATTGGTAGGCATGGACAAGTTGGGCCGAAGGACCTGTTTCTGTGCTGTTTGACTCTATGACACTGGGGCAAACCATTATCTATTATCTACCACTCTGAACAATGAGCATTCATCTTTATTTTCTGCTTTTCAGTCATACAGGACAGAAACAGGATTTCAGCCCACCATGTCCATGTCAACCATCAAATATATATTAACTCCATAGTGCTTCTATGCCTTGGTAATTCAACTGCTCATCTAGGCATTTTTAATCGTTGTGAGCACCTGCCTCCGTCATCTCTTCAGGCAGTGCATCTCAGATTCCAAACCATCTGTTTGGTAAAAGAAATATTCCTCAGATTCCCTCCAAACATCCTGCCTCTTAACTTTAAAATACAGGTGAGGAGAGTTAGATTGCCAGATGAGTGGAGTGAGTGACAAAAGCTAGAGATAAATAGGAGCAAAAGGGTGTCAGATGAGGAGAGAAGAGGAGTGAAGTAAACTAGAAGGAGGGATATGTGGACAGGAACGTGGCAGGTGCGGGTGGAAGGGACAGCTGTCTCCTTTCATCTCTAGCCTTTGATACGTGCTCCATACATCTGCCAATCAAATCTATCTCACCTGCACCTATCTATCACTTGCCAAGCCTTGACCAAACCGAACCTCTCTTCTCCAGCCTTCTCACCAAAACAACAATCAATCTGAAGGAGTCTGACCCAAAACTTCACCTATCCACTTCCTCCACAGATCTGACCCTCTGTCACTCCAGCACTTTGTATTTTGCTCAGGGACTAATTGTTGACGTCAAAAAATGGAAGTCAGGAAACCACATGCCAGTTTTCATTGCTAGCTCAGAGTGAGTTAGCAGCTTCAAATTCCTGTATGCTAACATCTCCGATGACCTCTCCTCAGCATAGATATTGGGGCTGGATGACAGCTTGGGGTGGCACCATATGTCCTGCTGCCTTACAGCGCCAGAGACCCAGGTTCGATCCTGACTGCGGGTGCAGTCCAAATGGAGTTTGTACGTTCTCTCCATTACCGCGTGGGGTTTCACCAGGTGCACCGGTTTCAACCCACACTCCAAAGAGATTCAGATTTGTAGGTTCATTGGCTTCTGTAACATTGTAAATTGTCTATAGTGTGTAGGATAGTGCGAGTATACGAGGCAATGACTGGTTGGCGCGGACTTGGTGGACTGAAAGGCCTGTTTCCGCGCTGTTTCTCTAAAGTAAAGACAAAACCTGGCAAGTGGAAACGACACCTATTCTATTTCTCCGTAGCTGCTGCCTGACCAGTTGAGTTACTCCAGTTGTTTGTGTCTATAAGTGATAAGTGGATACAGATAAAGGGATTATGATTGGTAGATGGGTAGACAGAAGACTGAGATTAAAAGAAGACAAACGGCCACGAGATTCCGAGAGGAGTAAATTGTGAGGCAAGAGGAAAGGATATAGGTGGATGGTGATGGGGGAAGCAGAATGATGAGAGAAGTGGATGCACATCCAAATGTAGGAAAGAAAAGAGAGAAGAAATAAAAAGATGGGGGAGAGGGTTCAGCACCTGTATCCACCTATCACTTGCCTGCCTTTATTCTATCTGACTGCTCTTCCTGCTTTCTCCAGTCTGAAGAAGGGTCCCAACCGAATCGTCACCTATCCATGTTCTCTGGAGATACTGCCTGGCCCGCTGAGTTACTTCAGCCGCTTGTTTCGATTACTTTAGAAATACAGAGCGGAAACGGGCCCATCGGCCCATTGAGTCTACGACGACCAGCGATCCCCGTGCACTAGCACAATCTATCCTACACACTCGGGCCAATTAACAATTTTTACTGAAGCCAATTAACCAACAAATCTGTACATCTTTGGAGTATGGGATTAAATATTTGGAGTATGGGCAGATGTATGGCAGATGAAGTTTAATGCGGATAAATGTGAGGTAACACTTAGGTAACAAAAACAAGAAGGCAGATTACTGTCTAAATGACGTCAAGTTGGGAAAGTGGGAAGTACAACGGGATCTGGGGGTCCTTGTACATCAGTCTATGAAAGTAAGCATGCAAGTACAGCAGGCAGTGAAGAAAGCGAATGGCATGTTGGCCTTTATAACAAGTAACAAGAGGAATCGAATATAGGAGCAAAGAGGTCCTTTTGCAGTTGTACAGAGCCCTAGTGAGACCGCACCTGTGTGCAGTTTTTGTCCCCTAATTTGAGGAAGGACATTCTTTCTATTGAGGGAGTGCAGCGTAGGTTTACAAGGTTAATTCCCGGGATGGCGGGACTGTCATATGCTGAGAGAATGGAGCAGCTGGGCATGTACACTCTGGAGTTTAGAAGGATGAGAGGGCATCTCACTGAAACATATAAGATTGTTAAGGGCTTGGACACAATAGAGGCAGGAAACATGTTCCCGATGTTGGGGGAAGTCCAGAACCAGGGGCCACAGTTTAAGAATAAGGAGTAAGCCATTTAGAACGGAGACGAGGAAACACACGTTTTTTCCCAGAGAGTGGTGAGTCTGTGGAATTCTCTGCCTCAGAGGGCGGTGGAGGCAGGTTCTCTGGATGCTTTCAAGAGAGAGCTAGATAGGGCTCTTAAAAACAGCGCAGTCAGGGGATATGGGGAGAAGGCAGGAACGGGGAACTGATTGGGGATGATCAGCCATGATTACATTGAATGGCGGTGCTGGCTCGAAGGGGTAAATGGCCTGCTTCTGCACCTATTGTCTATTGAAACCGGAGCACCGGGGGAAAACCCATGCTGTCATGGGTTAAACGTACATACTCGGCACAGACATCAGGATCGAACGCGGGTGTCCGGCACCGTAAGGCAACAACTCTACCGCTGCGCCACCATGCCGAACCCCTGTGTTGAATGGCAGGTTTCTGTGCTGTATACAGTATATGGCACAAAAGTGCCTCCCTTCAGACTTGGCCTGTATACACACAGCAATTGGATCAGGTAAGATCTTCAATTAGCCGAATCTAAGCTAGATTGATTGGTACCCTTGGAAACTTTAGCTTTGAGCTGACCCCAAGACCTGCAAGCACAGACTCCAGTTAGAAGCCTGCAAGCAAGAATGCATGACTTCCTGTCTGCATTGATCCAGAATTCACAGAGCCCCATTAATGTTCATAAACTGCTGCAGTTTCCAAGCCAAATCCACAGAGTTCCTGTACATTTCAATGCAACAAGGCCCTTTGTGGGGAAGGCCCTTTGTTCACGGGCTTGGTTTAATGATGCAGGTGTAACTGGCACATTTAGGGGGCGACACAGTGGGCAGCAGTAGAGTTGCTGCCTTACAGGGCCAGAGACCCGAATTCGATCATGACCAGTGCTATCAGTGCTGTCTGTACAGAGTTTGCACGTTCTCCTTGTGACTGTTGGAGGTTTTCTCAAGGTGCTCCGGTTCTTCCCGCACTCCCAAGACGTGCAGGTCCATAGGTAAATTGGTTTCTGTGAAATTGTCCCTAATGTGTCGGATAGAACTAGTGTATGGTGATCGCTGGTGGTTGTGGTCGGTGGGCCGAAGCGCCTGTTTCCACACTGTATCTCTAAAACCATAACTAATAATGCAGCCAGACTGTGGTGAATGACTAGAGTCCCAGCTGGACCCCGAGGATGTCTGACCTGATAAACAATGCTTAGAAGGCACTCACCACTTCCTATGCTCTCATCTACCACCACCGAACCCACAGAATTGGAAACAAAGCAAATCATCCTCAATCCCGAGGGATTGCCCAGGAAGAAGGAGTACATTTAAATTTTGGGGAAAGCCACACATATTCCAAGTTCAGTCAGTGGCCTTGTACTAACTGGAAGTTAAATCAGTACCTGAATATTAAGTGTAAGTTACTTCAGTTCCCTTGTATTAACTGCAAAATAAGTCAATGTCTTTGTATCAATTGCAATTTAAGTCAGTTCCTGTATATTAACTGCAAATTAAGTCAGTACTCGTATGCTAACTGCAAGTTAAGTCAGTTCCTGTATGTTAACTGCAAGCTAAATCAGTGCCCTTGTATTAACTACAAATTAAGTCAGTTCCTGTGTATTACTTGCAAGTTAAGACAGTTCCCATGTATTAACTACAAGTTAGTTCCCTAGCCTCTACATCTCTTCAATCATAATTCATTGCATTGTTTCAGCTTTATCTTTAGCACCTTTCCCTTGCTTACTGAACAACACACATAGTCAGTAAAGTCCCTTAATGATATTGCAGTGCTTCAGAGCATTCATGGAAGACGCTGAGGGAGCATTGCGAGACATTGGTCGCGCTTCATTTTTTAATGTGGTACCTGTAGCTTAAGGTCACTGCAAAAAAATGGGGTGGCAAATTTTTGGGAATGGTAAGTTCCTCCACTCTACTAAACCCTTTGAAGGATGACCCTCCGTTCTGAGGAAAATCCAGGTATGAGGTATGCCTGCACGGTATGCCACGATTCTGCAAGGGACACAAAGAAGGGAGACATGGAGGAAATAAGGAAAACTTGTAGACATACCTGGGAACTTTTGCCTGTGACAGTTTCCATTCCCCTTTTGAGTCACAGGTTTAAGCAACAACAGCAACGGCTTTCATTCATGTAGTACACCTGAGGATTCAGGCTGTTTTCAGAGAATCGACAGTGAGAAATATCTCACATCTGGGACCTGATCGAATTATCACCCTTTGAAAATACCACAACCCCTAAAATAGCCATTAAAAATAAAGCTAGCCAAGCAGAGAGAACAATACAGCCACAAAGCAGTGGAGGAGTTATTTGTCTTTGATCATCAGCATTGAACATGCGGGAGAGTGTATTGGCTGCACGTTTGGTCCAAGTAAAGTCAATTTTCATTTATTGGTGTTTGTAAGAGTTCTTAAATAGAGAAATCTGAAAAACTGATTATACGGCAATACATTTGCTATGTTTTAAATGTGATTATGATTTAAATATGTATGTTTTAGCAAGATTAAAGGAAAATACATTATTATTAAACAAAATCTCCTGTTACTATATTTCTTTCCTGTAAAAATAATGGAAAGACTTGGATATATATTTAGATGGATTTTAATTTCTGTGACAGCTTTTGTGATTTCAGAACATCCCTTCACCCTACCACTGCCTATAGCCAATTACATCCTTTCTGAAGGGTTGTCATGGTTACTGGGCAGGAGAAGACAATCAATTGTCCTCTAGGGCCACATAGGTATGCACCATGGAGGTTAGGCACTGCATAAAAATTCACACACAGATCCCATTAATAGTTTATTTTTGTACATTGCTGATATTGACAGATTGACAGATGAACAATTAAAATGATTATTTTCAAGCCATTATATCCTACACAAATCAAATCGGTCATTACACCAAACAAGCAGGACTGATTTGGTTGGGCATTGGAAGGCTTGGAATCAGACCACACATGGAGACCACCACTATAGTAGAAACAAAGAAATGCAAATGCCGGTTTATACCAAATATAGACACAAAGTGCTGGAGTAACTCAGTGGGTCAGGCAGCATCTCTGCAGAAAACTGAAGTCCCAACCTGAAACATTACCCTTCCGTGACGGGTCGGGATCCTTGAAAGGCCAGTTAAAATCAAAACTTCATGACAGCACAAAATGACTGGAGAATACATTACAGTGCGTTCAGAAAGTATTCAGACCACTTTTTTCACATTTTGTTACGTTACAGCCTTATCTAAAATTGATTAAAATATTCTTATTTTTATCATCAATGTACACACAATACCCCATAATAAAAAGGCAAAAACAGGTGTTTAGAAATTTTTGCAAAGTAATTACAAATAAATAACTGAAATATCACATTTATATAAGTATTCAGACCCTTTACTCAGCACTTTGTTGAGGCACCTTTGGCAGCGATTACAGCCTCAAGTCTTGCATATGATGCTACAAGCTTGGCACACCTGTATTTGGGTAATTTCTCCCATTCTTCTCTGCAGATCCTCTCAAGCTCTGTCCGGTTGGATGGGGAGCGTCGATGCACAGCTATTTTCAGGTTCCTCCAGAGATGTTCGATCGGGTTCAAGTCCGGGCTCTGGCTGGGCCACTCAAGGAGATTCACAGACTTGTCACGAAGCCACTCCTGTGTTGTCTTGGCTGTGTGCTTAGGGTCGTTGTCCTGTTGGAAGGTGAACCTCCTCCCCATTCTGGAGCAGGTTTTCATCAAGGATCTCTCTGTACTTTGCTCGGTTCATCTTTCCTTCGATCCTGACTAGTCTCCCAGTTCCTGCCGCTGAAAAACATTATGCTGCCACCACCATACTTCACCGTAGGTATGGTATTGGCCAGGAGAAGAGCGGTGCAAGGTTTACTCCAGACGTGACGCTTGGCATTCAGGCCATGAGTTTAATCTTGGTTTCATCAGACCAGAGAATCTTGTTTCTCATGCATTTTGGCAAACTCCAAGCAGGCTGCCATGTGCCTTTTACTGAGGAGTGGCTTCCGTCTTGCCAAGAGCGGAACTCTCTATCAAAACATGGAGGGGACGGGGGACACAATTTTCTGGCGGCCACGCGCGCAACCACACACTCACACACGTGAGGCTTCGGAGGCTCAATCCAGCGCAAAAAGCGGAGATTTTAAAATCGGGATCACAAAAACTTGGGGGGGGGATGTCCCCCACCTCTCAAAACATGGGAGGGACTTGTCCCCTCTGGCTCCCCCGGGTTTTCTGCCCCTGCGTCTGGCCACTCCCACCATAAAGGCCTGATTGGCGGAGTGCTGCAGATATAGTTGTCCTTCTGGAAAGTTCTCCCATCCCCACAGAGGAACTCTGGAGCTCTGTCAGAGTGACCATCAGGTTCTTGGTCACCTCCCTGACCAAGCCCTTCTCCCCCGATTGCTCAGTTTGGCCGGGCGGCCAGCTGTATGAAGAGTCCTGGTGGTTTCAAAGTTCTTCCGTTTAAGAATGACAGAGGCCACTATGCTCTTCGGGACCTGTAATGCTGCAGAAATTGTTTTATACTCTTCCCCAGATCTGTGTCTCGACACAATCCTGTCTCGGAGGTCTACGGACAATTCCTTCATCTTCATGGCTTGGTTTATGCTCTGACATGCACTGTCAACTGTGGGACCTAATATAGACAGGCGTGTGCCTTTCTAAATCATGTCCAATCAATTTAATTGGTGGACTCCAATCAAGTTGTAGAAACATCTCAAGGATAATCAATGGAAACAGGAACCTAAGCTCAATTTTGTGTGTCATAACAAATGGTCTGAATACTTCTGTAAATATGATATTCAGTTATTTATTTTTAATTACTTTGCAAAAATTTCTAAACACCCGTTTACGCTTCTTTATTCTGGGTTTATGTGTTAAAATGAATCCATTTTAAAATAAGGCTGTAACGTTAGAAAATGTGGAAAAAGTGAAGTCTGAATATTTTCTAAATGCACTGTATGTCATTCAGACAACACTTGGTGTCTCATGCTCACTACATCCTCACTGGCAACAGAGAAGATACAGACAGCAGACCACACTTTTAAAGGGAATGCTTGAAAATGCATCTATTATACTGTCATCAACCCACTTCAATTTAGTGAGAACTTTTAAAGAATCAGGATGGGACATTGGTAGAGCTGTTGCATTACAGTGCCAGAGACCCAGGTTCGATCTTGACTTGGGTGCAGTCTGTATGGAGTTTGCACTTTCTCCATGTGACCGCATGGGTTTTCCGTGGTTTACTCCTATATTCCAAAGACATGCAGGTTTGCAGATTAATTGGCCTCTGTAAATTGTCCCTAGTATGTAGGATACGGGTGATGGCTGTTCGGCACAGATTTAGTGGGCCGAAGGGCTTGTTTCCACACTGTATCTCTAAACGAAAACCCTTCAACGACCCAGCATCCCTGCGTGATGTTCCTCCGCAAACACTCCGTCGTCAGCCCATTTCCTGCTGCACAGCAGAAAAGTAAAAGCTTTATAAAATGAGCCACTAATTAAAAGTAGATTTTAGTCCTGACTCAGGCCCCATTTGATAATGAGCTGCCTTTCCTTTTTGCCTACAGCATTATTTATGGTATTTTGTCACAGTGCGAGTGAATATTTGGCGATAGACTCGTTCTTTGTGGTGCAGCAGTGCTGATAGATCAATGTTGGACTTCTCTGTTGAACTCAAATGTGCTGATAATTTTTGGACTGGAGGGAAAGGAAGCCTGATGGAGGGGGGAGCTGGAGGGAGAGGGGAATGCCACCATCTATATTACTAAAAGTCTGATCTTGACCGCTTTTGGCTCGCTGTGCTGTGATTTCCTAGAGAACGCCTCCAACTACGGCCGTCATTTTTGGCCACCTCGCTCAGAGCCCCCCTCCGCCTTCTGGGACTGGAGGAATTTTCCGATCGATGAGAAATCAGAGAGATATTAATGTTTTTTTTGTAATTGCCATTCTCTCTGCTGCCCCTGCTGGTGGGATGGGGGAGGGACTACAAAACCCGGAAGTGGTGTGCCTCACTCAGTCTCTGCAACGTGGAGGAAGCCAAAGGGTCACGTCTCTGAGCTCTGAATAACACTGAACACATGTCTACAGCACTGTGAGTACCCTTAATGTGTTTTGAAAATGAAAATATGGTTTGTTTGAAGTAAAAAGGCACTGCCTGCAAATGGTTGTTTGGGTGCTTTGGGTTGAAGTTAAAAGGCACTATTGCAAATGGTTGTTTTAGGTGCTTTGGGTAACTTCCTGTTTGCACTGTATATTGATTTTAGATAAAACGCTACCACTTACGGCTGTGATTTTTGGCCATCTTACTCAGTCCCCCTCTGCTCAGCAGGTGCAGAGGATTCTTCCCATCAATGAAAAATAAAAGTGTTATTAGTGTTTTAAAAAAATGTTGAGATTCTTTCCCATCAATGAAAAATAAAAGTGTTATTAGTGTTTAAAAAATGTTGAGAATCTCTTTCCTGTCAATCACGCCATGAAGGCCACACCTTTTCCGGTGATAGGGGGAGGGCCTATAAAACCAGGAATTGGGGCTGTGGCTCAGTCTCTGCATGATGGGGGAGGAAGAGGTCACGACTCTGTCTGAGCTGTGAAACAACTGAACACACTGTATGTCTACTGAACTGTGAGTTTGGTGTTTTGTGTGGTTTTATAGTGGTTTCACCCTGCTTGAAATGGTATGAAACTACATTTGAATGTGGTGGCGTTGCACCCTGCATGAAATGGTATGAAGCTGCATTTGAATTTGGTGGCCTTTCACCCTGCTTGAAGTGGAATGAAACTGCACTTGAATTTGGTGGCCTTGGATCCAGCTTGAAGTGGTAGGAAACTGCACTTGAATTCAGTGGCCTTGCACCCTGCTTGAAGTGGTAGGAAACTGCACTTGAATTCAGTGGCCTTGCACCCTGCTTGAAATGGTAGGAAAATGGATTTGAATTTGGTGGCCTTGCACCCTACTTGAAATGGAATTTCAAGGAATAGCCATGAGTCAACTGCCAGCCCACCAGCCGTGAGTGAGCTGCCAGCACATCAGGGTTGAGGGACTGAGCTGCCACCCCAAGAACCCATACCAGCGCTCCAGAAAGCCCCCCCACTGGCCACCAATATTGGAATTGGTGTAGAGGTGGAATATTGCGTCGGGGGACCAGCCCTCTCGTGTGAACATGGGACCCAACGGGTCCCACTTAGTCTAGTTATAACTTAAATTCTACAAGCACTTGACACACCGTCTCTTGCCCAGAGTAGTGGAATCGAGAACCAGAGGACATAGGTTTAAGGTGAGGGGGGAAAGATTTAATAGGAACCTGAGGGGTAACTTTGTCACACAAAGTGTGTTGGGTGTATGGAACGAGCTGCCAGAGGAGGTAGTTGAGGCAGGTACTATCGCAACGTTTAAGAAACATTTGGACAGGTGCATGGATAGGACATTGTTAGAGGGATGTGGGCCAAATTCATTTCACTTGCAGTTTATGTGCAATGTGACGGATAAAACTGATTGATTGATTGATTGATTGATGTAGGACTAGTGTAGATGGGACATGTTGGTCGGTGTAGGTAAATTGTGCCAAAGGGCTTGTTTCCATGCTGTATGACTCTATGGCACTTCCAGTGAAAGGATCCTGCAGAACAATCTGAATATTGAGTGTGTTCAGAAGATGGCAGAAGTGTGGAAAGATTTTCGCACTTTCAAAAGGGAAATGTAGAAGCGATTGAGGGAGCATAATGTGCAGGATTATGGAGTAGGAGTTGGGGGATGGCACTGACTGATTACCAGTCTCACTTGATGTGCATTCATTTGTGTAACAGCCAGGCCAGTAATATAAACCGAGTGTGAGGATCCTTCATATCTTTGACAAATAGCCCTTGGGGACAGGGTTTCCAGCTTGAGGAAATCACTCCAGAATCATTCAAAGATGATAATGTTCAGGTTGGATTTCTAAATCTGTATGAATTCAGTAAATATGCAGGTGGAATGTTAAATAGCTGTTAATGGAAGAAGTGAAGTGGAGCACAGTTTGTTAAATATCCCAGGAGAAGCGAGTACAGTATGCGGAATACGATGACTGGGATTAAGAGGAGAACTGGGGTATGGTGTGTTGAACATTAAGGAGGAGTTAATAAGGGAACTGACACAGTAGCAGAAAATGAAAAACTGGATTTCAGTGTGAAATCTGGGTAAAGTGTTTTGAAATGTAAAACAAGGTTAATGGGTATTTCATTGCCAATTAAAAAAGGTTAACAGGCTTCTGAACGACCCTTCCATAAACTAGGGTACTGACCACTTCCTCTCTACCTCATTGTGGACATTGAACTTTGTCTCCAGAACTATTGCATTATAATGCTGAGAAATATATTCTGTACTCTGTTTTTTTCCCTTCGCTCTGCCTATTGTGATTGAGTTTGGCTCGATTGTATTTATGTATCATTTTATCTGATTTGTTTGGATAGGATGCAAAACAAACCATTTTCTGTAACTTGGTACACCTGACAATAATAAACCTAATGTAAACAAGGGTACAATACGTTAAATAAGATTAATGAGGAACATGGGTAACAGTGCGGCACAGTGATGCGCAGGTAGAGCTGCAGCCTCACAGCGCCAGAGACCTCGGTTCGATCCTGACCTTGGGTACTGTCTGGTGAAGTTTGCACCATCTCCATGTGAACACATGGGCTTGCTCCAGTTTCCTCCCAAAACAACCCAAAGATGTGTAGGATAGAACTAGTGTATGGGTGATCGTTGATCGGTGCGTTTTCCGGTTTCCTCCCAGAACAGCCCAGAAAAGTGCGGGTTTGCAGATTAATTGGCATCTGTAAAATGCCCCATATTTGTAGGGAGTGGATGAGAAAGTGGGAAAGCATAGAACAATGGTCAGCGTGGACTAGGTGGGCCGAAGACCCTGTTTCCATGCTATATCTTTAAACTAAATTAGTTACCTAAATCAGTGTGTTGAATATTAAACTGGGATTAATAGAAGAACTGGTGTACAATACGTTGAAATAAAGAGAAAGTGCTGGAGAAGCTCAGGAGGTAAGTCATCAGAAGGAAATTTGCTAACCTGAAATGTTAACTGTCCTTCCCTTCAAAAATGCTACCTGACCTGCAGAGTATCTTTAGCACTTTGTGTTTTTATTTCACATTTTCAGCATCGGCAGTTTTTTGCATTCAAGATTACAGTATGTGGATACTGAAAGAGGGCAATGTGAGACCTGGGTACATTTTCAGTACTCGAGTTTGCTGTCTATTCAGTAAGACCATGGCTGATCATTTACCTCAGTAACATTTTGCTCTACAACTTCCACCTTCCTTGATCCCCTTAATATCCAAAATCTATCCATCTTTGTTCTGATTACACTCAACACCCAAGTCCACAACCCACTTTGTTAGAGATTACCAAAGGCTTGCCACCTTTGAATCTATCTACACTTCACACTGCCTCAGCAAGGCCACCAGCATTATCAAGGACCAGAGGGTCAAAGACTCTCAAGGAGTTGACTCCTTGAGAAACCGAACTCAGGGAAGGACCTATCACTCCCTCTTCTCCCTTCTCCCATCAGGTTTGAGGAACAGACGTGTGAAAACGCATTCCTCCAAATTCAAGTATAGTTTCTTCCCAGCTGCAATCAGGCAAGTGAACCATCCTATCACCAACTAGAGTGCGGTCCAGACCTACCATTTACTTCATTGGGGACCCTTAGACTATCTTTAATGGAACTTCACTGAACTTTTATCTTGCACTAAATATTATTCACTTTATCCTGTATCCTGAATGTCTTGATTATAATCATATCAAGTCTTTTTGTTGACTGGATAGCACTCAATAAAAAAGCTTTTCACTGTACATGTGACAATAATAAACTAAATTAAACTAAATTCACCACACGGTTCTTAGTGACCAACCCTTTTCTTTGAGACTGTGATTCCTCCCAGGCAATAAAATATTATTGCTGCATCTGACCAGCCATGCCCCATTACAATTTTATCTGTTACTGAGACCGTCTCTCATTTTTCTAAAGTCTAGGAAGTCTCAGTCCAATGTGCTTTAATCTCTACTCACCAAACAGCCCCATATTCCAGGTGAACCTTTGTTGCATTCCCTGTTTTACTTTTCCTTGGTAGGAAGATAAGACACTACACAAGGTTCCATTTATAAACTCACCAAAGTCTAAATACTTGCAATATCATATCTTCATTCTTGCACTCAAATCCACTTGCAATAAAGCTCGACATACCAGTTGTCTTCCTAATTATTTGCTGCACATATAGAATCATGTATCAGAACACCCAGAATTTTCTGTGCCTCGATATCTTTCCATCTATCAGCTTTAAAAGAAATATTTTGCTTTTCTACGACTACCACTTAAACTTTGGACTTTAGAGATACAGTGCTGAAAGAGGCCTTTTGGCCCGCTGAGTCTGTGCCGATCGCCCCATACACTAGCACTATCCGACACACTGTTAGCAAACTTGGATATTTTATGCTTGATGCCTTCCAAATAATTGAAAAAGATGGAATAGCTGGTGTTCCCTGTGGCACCCCACCAGTTACAGTCTCCCCGAGCCAAAAACGCCCCCTTTCTTCCAACTGTTTCCGGTCCGTTAACCAATTCTCAATCCATCCCAATGTTTAATCACAATCCTACATGCTCCAATTTTCTTAAGGAAGCTCTTCGGTGGGACTTTATACAAAGCTTTCTGAAATTCCAAAACACTAGCTATTGGTAGACTAATTATCTGCTTCTATTTACATCCTCCTAGTAATGAGGGATCTGGGATATGAGTTGAATATTATAGTTGGTTAATGGGAGATCTAGGGTGCAGTATGCTCTACATTATAGCAGATCAATGGAAAAAGCATGGCTCAGAATGTTGACTATTTAAAGCAGGTTAATCAGAGCCCTGGGACATGTAGTATTTAATATTTGAGGGTTAAGAGGTACCTGGAGGCTAGCATTATTTCTCATCACTAATTGCCTTTGAGATCATGCTGATGAGTCACTTTCTTGAACAGCTGTAATCCTTATAGTGAAGTACTCCCAGAATGCTGTCAGGGAAGATCAAAGAATTGAACCCAGAGACAATGAAGGACCAAGAATGTTTTTCAAAATCAGGATGTTATGTAACATGGAGAGGGAAACTACATTTAGCAGAATTCCCTTGCGCCCATTAACTTCATCCTCCTCGGTGCTAGGGTCAGTTAGTTTAATTAGTTAATTTAGTTTATTGTTACATGTACCGAGGTACAGTGAAAAACATTTGGTGCATGCTAACCAGTCAGCGGAAAAATTGTACATGATTACAATTGAGCCAACCGCAGTGTACAGATACATGATGAAGGGAATAATGTTTAGTGCAAGATAAAGTCAAGTAAAGTTAGATTAATGATAGTCCAAGGGTCTGCAATGAAGTAGGAAGAATGCTGGGAAGACACTATTGCTGAATCTGGAGGTATTCACACTTTTGTACATAAGTTGAAAACCGGTTTCCACCGGTTTCCTCCCACTTCCCAAAGACTTGCCACTTTGGCCTCAGTAAATTCCCCCTAGTGTATATTGGGATAACATGTGCGAACGTGTTATCAATGGTCAGCGTGGACTCAGTGGGCCGAAGAGTGTATCTCTAAAGTAAATTAAGAAGGAGCACAGAAGTTAAAGCAGCAACTTGAGGGAAATTAGAGACGAGCAATGAATAGTGGCCTCACCAATGACATGCAGATCCTGAAAAATAAAATTAGGCCATCATCAACAAGCCCTGCCCCCACAGATAGCCATATGTTAAAGTCTTTAATTAAGCAACTAGATGGGTTGGGCATAGGACACTACCCTGAGGAACTCCTACAGAGATGTACTGGGGCTGGGATGCCTAACCTCAACACCCAGAACCATCTTCCTTTGTTTGAGATATGATTCCATGCTTTGGAGTGTTTTCCCAATGGCACACATTGTCTTCTGTTTTACCAGAACTCCTTGATGCCATATCTGCCTGGATATCAAGACTTAAGAAGGAACTGTAGATGTTGGAAAATCGAAGTTAGACAAAAATGCTGGAGAAACCCAGCGGGTGAGGCAGCATCTATGGAGCGAAGGAAATAGGCGACGTTTCGGGTCGAGACCCTTCTTCAGACTGATGTGGTGGTGGGGGGGAAGAAGAAAGGAAGAGGCGTAGACAGTGGGCTTTGGGGGAGCTGGGAAGGGGAGTTGAAAGAAGGAGAAAGCAGGGACTACCTAAAATTGGAGAAGTCAATGTTCATACCGCTGGGGTGTAAACTACCCAAGCGAAATGTGAGGTGCTGTTCCTACAATTTACGGTGGGCCTCACTCTGGCCATGGAGGAGGCCCAGGACAGAAAGGTCGGATTCGGAATGGGAGGGGAAGTTGAAGTGCTGAGCCACTGGGAGATCAGGTTGGTTATTGCGAACTGAGCAAGGTGTTGGGCGAAACAATCGCCAAGCCTATGCTTGGTCTCACCGATGTAGAGCAGCTGACACCTAGGCATCTCGTATTTCCCTTGGGCAGTTTACAACCCAGCGGTATGAACATTGACTTCTCCAATTTTAGGTAGTCCCTGCTTTCTCCTTCTTTCCCCTGCCCTTCCCAGCTCTCCCACAGCCCACTGTCCCCGCCTCTTCCTTTCTTCTTCCCACCCCCACATCAGTCTGAAGAAGGGTCTCGACCCGAAACGCCACTTATTTCCTTCGCTCTATAGATGCTGCCTCACCCGCTGAATTTCTCCAGCATTTTTGTCAAGCTTGGATATCAAGGCTGATCATTTGCACTTCCATAAGTCTTCTCTTGTTGTCACTAAGGCTCCACTGAGGTCTGGAGTCAAGTGGTCCTGGAAAAACCCAAACCACGCATCAATGAAGAAGGGTCCCATCACAAACCATCACCTATCCATGTTTTCCAGGGATGCTGTTTGACTGAAGATTCAAGAGAGTTTATTGTCATGTGTCCCAGATAGTACAATGAAATTCTTGCTTTGCTTTCAGCACAACAGAATATTGCAGGCATAAATAATACAGAACAGATCAGTGTGTTCATATAGCATTGAATATATATATACACACATAAATAAACATATAAAGTGCAGTAGGCTAATTAAAGTTCAGATTTTGTTTGAGTTGAGTTTAATAGCCTGATAGCTATTCCTGAACCTGGTTGTTGCAAATTTCAGGCTCCTGTACCTTCTACCCGAAGGCAGCGGAGAGATGAGTGTGTGGCCAGGATGGTGTGGGTCCTTGGTGATGCTGCCAGCCTTTTTGAGGCAGCGACTGTGGTAGATCCCCTCGATGGTAGGCAGGTCAGAGCCGATGATGGACTGGGCAGTGTTTACTCCAGCACTCTGTTCCTTTGTATTGGGCATCAATTAGTAAGATGCAATGGTAGTACTGCCATCAGCAACTTTCAACATGTACAGTACTGACACTGACAGTAGACCAATTTGCCGGACTTGATTAATCCAGCTGTTTTGGACAGAACAAACCTGGAATTTTTTCCACATTGTCAGAAATGACTTAGTCATAGAGTCATGCAGGACAGAAACAGGTCCTTCGGCTCAACTTGTCCATGCCAACCAAGATGTCCCATCTATGCTGTGTAGGAAGAAACTGCAGATGCTGGTTTATGCCGAAGATAGACCCATCTTTGGACCCAACGTGCTGGGGCAACTCAGAATGAAGAAGGGTTCTGACCTTCTTCTTCTTCTTCTTCTTCTTCTTCTTCTTCTTGCGTATGGCGTGCACAGCCTAAAGTTGTAGGACAACGTGTTCTATTTGATCTTACTTGATTGTGCACGCCAGGTTGATTGCATTCGTCGAAACAGGTCGGACCACGTGAAGGTTGCAATCTAACACCCTGGTTCTGACCTGAAATGTCACCTGTTCCACTTCTCCAGTTAGGCTGCCTGATCTGCTGAGTTGCTCCAGCACTTTGTGTTTAACTTCTGCCCCTTCCCACATTTGGCTCATATCTCACTAAACCTATTCTATCCATGTACCTGTTCAAATGTCTTTTAAATATTGTTAAAGTCAGCATTCTTGAGAAGGAATGTCTTGAGTCAAAGGGTGGTGAATTTGTGGAATTAATTGCCACAGACGGCTGCTGAGGCCAAGTCATTAGTTATTTTTAAAAGGGAGATTGACAGATTCTTGATTAGTAAGGGTGTGAAAGGTTATGGGGAGAATAAGAATGGGATTGAAAGGGAAAGATAGATCAGCCATGATTGAATGGCGAGTAGACTCGATGGGGGCAAATGGCCCAATTCTGCTCCTGTGACTTATAAACTTAATCTTCTCTGGCAGCTTGTTCCATGTACCCACATCCCAAGTTGAATATTAAATAGGGCAAATGGGAATTTTATAGAATAGGTTATTGAACAGTCAAGCAAACTAGGGGCACAATTTATTTAATTTAAAAATGGATTTAAATTGTGTCCTGGAATGCAGTGTGTTTAATATTAAAGTGGTTTAAATGGATGATATAACAATATACTCTGGAGCCGAAGAAAGCTGCAAAATGAACAAATTCAAGGTTGTTCAAATTCTACTCCACGTTTAATCTGTAATCGGCAATAAACTATTAGAAGGAAAAGACCAGGAGGAAGGGAAGTCTGATTAAAGTCGTCCGTTACTGGCATATTTAATACTGAGTATTGCATTTACCAACCTTGCCTCTGTAGGTCTCAGATGTTACATGACATTGACTTAAGTGGAATACTGGATTCATTGTACTCTCCCAGCAAGGGAAAGTTTAGAGTTCAGACACTGGGGTGGCAATTATGTTGAACAATTTATCAATTTGTGATTATGCTTGAACCATAAAGACATAATCAATGAGTGCTTTGTGGAGCTGCTTGAGGGAGATTGTGATTTATGACAGTGTCAGACTCTGGTTGTAACGGATTATTCTTCCTACAGCTTCGATCCAATTGGCATTAGTGCCCAAACCACCACATACACATGCTCCCTTCAGCCACTAGCAAGAAAGGAAAAAATCCTAACTCCACAGGGATAGACAGATATTCTGTCAAGCTCCATAATTGTGGACCATCTCACAAACCAATCTCCATTCCATTGACTCCAATTACACTTCGCGCTGCCTCGGCAAGGCCACCAGCATAATCAAGGACGAGTCACATCCCGGTCACTACCTCTTCTCCCCTCTCCCACCAGGCAAGATACAGAAGCGTGAAAACATACATCTCCAGATTCAGGGACAGTTTCTTACCGGCTGTTATTAGGAAACTGAACTATCAGCAACTAGAGAGCGATCCTGAGTCATTATCCACCTCATTGGAGACCCTTGGATGATCTTTAAATGGACTCTACGGGACTTTATCTTGCACTAAACATTCCTATATCGTTATTTCTTTATCGTGTATCTGTACACTGTGGATGGCTTGATTGTAATGGATGGTGGGTGTTTGGAATGAGCTTCTGGAGGAGCTAGATGAGGCAGGCACTATCGCAACGTTTAAGAAACATTTAGACAGGTACATGGATCAGATAGGTTTAAAGGGATATGAGCCAAACGCAGGCATGTGGGACTAGTTTAGATGGGACATGTTGGTCGGTGTGGACAAGTTAGGCCGAAGTGCCTATTTCCACGCTGTATGACTCTATGACTCTAATAGTTGGTTCATCCAGGCGCTGGGAGCAAAGATGCTCAGGCATTGCCTGATACAATCGTCAAATCAAGATCTACCATTCTCACAAAAAAAGCGACAAAGGGAGTGGGTCCGTAGAAGAGGGAACGGGGTATTGCCTCCAGTACCTTCCAAGTCGGCTGCAGGAAGCATCCCCAGGACACCAAAGCGGTCGGGCGAGGAGTGGGATGCTGGTTCGCCGGCCAAGCTAGTTGGGGGGTGACGGATTTTCTTCTAATGACTGCCCAAAAACGCAGAAAGCAAATAAACTGGACAATTTTCATCACTCTTTGAAAGCGCTTCCTATTTCAGATAAATAATTTTTCCCCATTTGTTGGTCATTTTAAAGCCAAACCCGAGAAGGCTACAGGATCACAATTACAAACACCCTTCCACTGAGTCAGTCATACAGCGTGGAAACAGGCATTTTGGCCCAACTTGCCCACTCCAACCAACATGCCCCATCTACACTAGTTTAACCTGCCCACATCTGGCCCGTATTCCTCTAAACATATCCTATCTATGTACCTGTTTAAATGGTTCTTAAACATTGTGATAGTACCTCCCTAATCTATCTCCTCTGGTAGCTCGTTCCATACATCTACCACTATTTGTGTAAAAAAAGTTGTCCTTCAGGTTCCAATTAAATCTTCCCCCCCCCCCCATCACCTTAAACCCATGTCCTCTGGTTCTCGATTCCCCTACTCTGGGTAAAAGACTCTATGCATTTACATGATCTGTTCCAGGTTGATATATTGCTGTTGCTCTATGTTAGAGGCTGAACATCAGCAGTCACCTCCTCATATCTCTCAGTAGACCATGGTGCCACCCAAGACCATTATGGCACCAATGGAATTGAAGAACTAATATCAACAATGGCAAACATGAAACCATTATTTGCAATTTGAGGAAGATAATCTGCTACCCATACGCAGTTTGGTCTATATACAGCCACAAGTACGCAGTAAAAAGGCAGACTCTTAACTGCCTTCTGAAGTAGTAAACAAACCTTTTCATTTTCAAGGTCAATGATATTATAGATGTGGAATGCATGCAGGGCTTGCACATCTCGGCCACGCATTGTGAATGCATTTAAAACAAGATTCCTAGAGAGTCAAAGAACTGCAGATGCTGGTTTATACCAAAGATGGACACAAAGTGCTGGAGTAACTCAGCGGGTCAGGAAGCATCTCTATACTTTTTAGTCAGTGAATGGTTAATCTCTGGAATTTATTGCCACAGATGGCTGTGGAATTGTGTATTTTTAAGGCTGAGATTGACAGATTCTTGATTAGTAAGGGTGTAAAGGGTTATGAGGATAAGGCAGGAGAATGGGGTTGAGAGAGGGACAGATAGATCAGCCATGATTGAATGGTGGAGCAGACTTGATGAGCCAAAACGCCTACTTCTGCTCCTATGACTTATGATCTTATGAACCTCTTCTCCAGAGATGTTGCCTGGCCTGCTGAGTTACTCTAACACTCTGTGGCTATCTTTAAAAAGATTCCTCTTTGTTTCTTCACAGTAGAATACAAAGTTCGACTGAGGAGTGGGTGGAGGCCAAGAGAGCAAGAGTTATACTTTGTATAACTGATAATTTATTGTATGATTGTTTATTGTACATTTATTCATTGTGTTGTTTGTGTTCATGTACCTGTAAAACTGCAGCAAGTAGAAATTTCATTTTGTCTGTCCAAGTGCATATGACAATTAAATTCTCTTGAGTGCAAGTCTACAGGAGATAAAGGGAGAAAATCAATTTCACAGCCCCAGGAGCTGCAGTGAGGGGAATGAGAGCCCAGACATTACAGAGTGAAACGTGCTTCTATATCCCACAGATCAGCAGAACTTAATGGCCGCAGGAAGGGAATCGATAGCCCTTTGGCGCAAAGAACAGTGCACAACTATGACTGATTCAACAGGAGCAGGGTCAGACTAAGTGCATTCACATCCCTAAACCAAAAAACCATTCCAGTTCATCCACCACTTTGAAATCGAGAATACTTTCTATTAATTGTGCACTTAAGCATCTTGCGTGTCTATGTACTGCTGTATCAGGTGAGAGTTCCTTGAACGTTTCATTGATCTGTGGTCTAAACACTGACAAACATTTCACTGCTTCGACAATTGTGTGAAATTTATACTGTCATTGATGTACATTAATCCCTTGCTACAAAATACACTACCACTTACAGAGGAAGGAATGGTGAGCCACAGGCTCCTCCGGCTCCAGACACAACCTCTTGCATCAGTTTCAGAACACTGCAGTGGTACAGAGTGCGAGGGAGCAAGTGTAGAATTGGTTGTAATATGGTTCAATATAGGTTGCTCTTGGGCCTACTATTACTGCTGTAAGAACCAGCACACAGCAGCAGCAGTGTTCCTACTGCTAATTCACCATTAAACAACAAACTACAGTTAAAATGGGTAAAGCTTAGGACAGGAGACACAATGGTGGGGTAGGGGACATAATGCCCAGAGCGTTTACCAAAGCCAATCAAACCTGCACTTCTTTGGAATGTGGGAGGAAACCGGAGCACCTGGAAAAAACCCACGCGGTCACAGAGAGAACGTACAAACTCCGTACAGATAGCACACATAGTCAGTATCAAACCCGTGTCTCTGGTGCTGTAAGACAGCAACTCTACCTCTGCGCCACCCTGTACAGTATGGGAAAAATTGGTTTGCATTTATACAACACCTTTAATCACCTATGATTTGCCCCAAAAGACACTGCAGGCAAGTACTTCCTGAAGTGTAGTTGTCATTGTGACATAGGAAAAGAGTTAACACAGCATCTTCCACTAGTTTCAACAGCAGCTTCTTCCTTGTTGTTATCAGACTGTTGAACACATCTCTCACATTTAATTTAGTTTATTGTCACGTATACCGAGGCACAGTCAAAATTTTCCATTGTGGGCTAACCAGTGGACAGACTATTCATGATTACAATTGAGCCATCCACAATGTACAGATACATGATAAAGGGAATAATATTTAGTGCAAGTCCAATAAAGTCTGATTAAAGATAGTCCAAGGGTCTCCAATGAGGTTGTTGATAAGATGGTTCAGTGGCCTGATAACAGCTGGGAAGAAACTGTCCTTGAATCTGGAGGTATTTTCACACTTCTGAACCTCTTGCCAGATGGGAGAGGGGAGAAAAGGGAGTGGGGGTGACACTCGTCCTTGATTATGCCGAGGATGAATTCTTGATATTCCAATCTCCCTCATTGCGGCCCTGGCACTTCTTTTTACCTGCACTTTCTCTGTAGCTGTAACATTGTATATGATATTCTGTTTTTTTTTTTCCCTTGCACTAGTTAATGTGGTTATATATAATAAGATTTGGCTGGATAGCGATCAAAACAAATCTTTTCACTGTAGTTCAGTTAACGTCACAATAATAAACCAATTCAATTTGTTTTCCAAAATCATCATAGTCTGAATACTATTTGAATTACTGAGATACATTTAAATTATTGTACAAGTACACAGCATTTCTAAAATTTCTGGGCTTCTTTTATGGTTTTCAGCACTCTTAAACATTTTTTCTACCTTCTCGGTTTGACTATTCCATTTAACATGACCACTGGGATAGGAATGGAACTGTCCATGAAAGTATCCATGAATGTGATTCAGTGTAAAATATGATGAATGATATTGAAGTAATAAAAAAGGAACTGCAGATGCTGGTTTATACCAAAGATAGACAGAAAATACTGGAGTATTTCATTTACATTTACAATATACATTTCGGGTCAGGATCCTTCTTCAGTCTGAAGAAGGGTATCGATCCAAAACATTAACTATCCATTTTCTCCAGAGATGCTGCCTGACCCGCTGAGTTACTCCAGCATTTTGAGTCTACAAATGATATTGACCTGGGACATACAGAGGTGATCACATCCTCAAAACTCAAAAACTAATCTCTCTTCCTGTGAATAGTTAATTCTGTTCAAGATATCTTATTACCAGAGTGTGATAAACTGGTCCCATGTGTGTATGCGAAGTACGCACATTCTAATACAAGCTTTCCCCTTTATAACTCATTAAATAACATTTCAAATCTCAATTCAAAACGAATACATTATTTTAGAGAAATAATTACATTATTTTGATCTGATCTATTTATACAAACACAATCAAAAACGGCGTTTCCTGCTTAAAACGGAAAGTAATGTCAGTGAAATTGAGAGTTTCTAATGATATCAGGGAAGGGAGGTGAGAGATTGATATCCTATGCTAACCAGATTCATTTTGCAAATGTAAATTAACCCCATTACAATACAGGTTCCAATGTTATGCTTGCACGAGTGTGGAAAAGTCATTACTACTGGCAATGTAGAGCTAGTGAGAAATGAGTTCAAGCATTTGCAAGCCACACAATATTATGTGCAATATGTACATTTTACCGTTCACTGAGCTTAAAGAGCAGTTACCTAAATGGCACAAAAAACGGTTGATGATGGAACTCGGAGAACTGCGGAGTGGCGATAGGGTGATCATGGATGAGAAACGCCACGCTGCTCTTAACAAAATTGAGGGAGAAACACTTCTCCTGTTTTCACTTTGATATTCAGCAGTGGATATACTCAATTATTTTCTTTAGACTTTAGAGATATAGGGTGAAAACAGGTCCTTTCGCCCACCGAGTCCGTGCCAAACAGTGTTCACCCTGTACATTAACACTCTTCGCACGAGGGACAATTTACAATTTTACCAATTAACCTACCAACCTGTATATTTTTGGAATGTGGAAGGAAACCAGAGCACCTGGAGAAAGCCCACACAGTCACAAGGAGAACATACAAACTCCGTACAGACAGCACCTGTAGTCAGGATCAAACCCAGGTCTCTGGCGCTGAAAGGCAGCGGCTCTACCGTTGCGCCACTATGCTACCCTCTGCTACGCCACTGTGCCACTATTAACAATGGGCCGTGATATTAAATTTTGAGAGCAGTGAGCCCAACTATTTGGTACATAAGACAAGTGAATGGGAGTGAATGGCAGGTGAATCATTTGGAAGGAGAGTTCACACTATTCTCCACATATGTGAAACAGTTCTCACAAATCTGATCAAGCTATTGAATATTCTTTTTGGTTAGAAACAAGAAAAATATTCAGGTGTTAAAATATGTACATTTGTGGAACTGGTTACCTGAGTATTAAGGTTCCATCCCATGATCTGTATAAGAATTCAACAATTATTTATGAAAACCTACCCAAAATCACAATTTATTCAAAACCAGACCTAGACCTGGAACTTTATTTTTGTTTAGTTTAGAGATGCAGCTTGGAAACAGGCCCTTTGGCCCACCGAGTTTGCAACAACAGCAATCACCCCATACACTAGCACAATCCCACATACTAGGACCAATTTACAGAAGCCAATAAAGCTACATACCTGCACGTCTTTGGAGCGTGGGGGGAAACCGGAGCACCCAATGAAAACCTGCGTCTCAGGGAGAAAGTACAAACTCTGTACAGACAGCACCTGTAGTCATGATCGAACCTGGGTCCCTGGCGCATTAAGGCACCAATGCTAATGCTGTGCCACTCCATATACTTGCAGATTTCCTGAAGGTGGCCATTTGGGCCTATGCCGGTGCTTTTAGAACACTTGTGTAAGAAAGAACTGCAGATGCTGCTTTAAATCAAAGGTAGACGCAAAATGCTGGAGTAACTCAGCGGGTGAGCCAACATCTCTGGAGAGAAGGAATAGGGGCCTTTTGGGTCGAGACCCTTCTTTAGATTTTGTATATACCTTGGAGAAGACTTGTTTGACATGATAGATGAGCATTTAGGGATTTCAGGATCTCTAATAAAATTCATGATTATATCTTATAATTTTTGTGCTAACAATTGTAACCCAGTGCCGGTCCAACTCTAGGTATGAGTTGAGAGCTGGTCCCTTAACTCATACTAATTGGCACTGAATTGGCAGAGTGTCTGACAAGGAAGCAGCTGCTCAGTGGAACCGTCACTCGAGCAGAACAAGTGCTCTTTTCCTTTCTTCTCTCTCCAGATATTATTGTATCTTTTCCTCAATCTCTCCTTCCATCCAGCAACACACGATCAATATTCAGACAGCCGTGAACATTACCTGAGTGGAAATGGTGGAACAAATCACTGAGGAAGAACAAAGATTACAAATGCTACAGCAAATGTGAACTCATGTGTAGGAGCTTTATTAGGGATGTCTCTTGTTGGCATCATGGCTGATAATGAGCCAAAAAGATATCAATAAATTGGTCAAGTGAACAATGAAACAGTTTGCAGATGGAATTCAGTTCATTGAGGCGTGAAGTAATGTTTCTGGCGAACATAAAACAGATGGACACCATAAACTACAGGATATTAAGAAGTCAGTCTGAAGAAGGATCTAGACCCGAAACGTCACCTATTTCCTTCACTCCATAGATGCTGCCTCGCCCGCTGAGTTTCTACAGCATTTTTGTCTACCATAAAACAGATGGACATCATAAACGACAGGATAATAAGAAGTGCAAAGGATCTTGAAGTGTATGTTCAAGGATTTCTGCAGGAAAGGTTGATAAGGTGGTTCAAAATGCATGCTGGATATTTAATCCTGCCAGGGCATGGAACACAAGAGGATGGTGGTCTTGTTATAACTCACCACACACAGTTGTTGGGGCTGAAAAAATAAAGTTATGTGGAGACATTGTTCAGTGTAGTCTAGTTTTCTTTTAAATATGGAAGGCCAAAGTGAAGAGAATAAAATTATGGTCGACTTGGACAGGAAGACTCATTCTGCCAAGCAGAGAGAGAAGTAACAATGTGCCATAGATTTAAGTTATTGGGTAGAAGAATTAAGGGATGTTCAAGAAACTTTTTTTCTTTCAATGGCTCAGGAACTCAATGCAAGAGAGGATGGTGAAAACTGAAACCTTCATCACATTTAAAATGTACCTGAAATAACATATAAATAAATCATAATCTTGGATGGGGAGGTGGGAAATTGGTACAACTCTATTTTTGGTTGGTAAGGGCAAAATGAGTTGAATGGCTTAATATCAGTATCAGTATCAGTATATCTTTATTGTTATTTCCTGAGTACTCACATACCCAGAGGAAACAAAAAACATTGCTCAACCAGTGTCCGTTCAGTGTGCAGTACAAATAACAACAAGTAAATAGAAATAAAAATACATATATCATGAACAAATTAAATTAAACACTCTACTCTCTACTAAACATCAACAGGCGTTCCGATCGACAGCTGCTGCAGTGTGTCCAGGTTGGTGGTTCGTGCGCGATACTTTGGCAGGGGGCTAAGTCCGTTTATCAGTCTTATAACCTGCAGGAAGAAGCTGAGGAGCATCCTGCTGGTTTTGCAGCTAATGCTCCTGTACCTCTTCCCAGATGGCAGGATGGAGAATATGTGATGCGATGGGTGGTAGGGGTCTTTGATGATGGAGATGGCTGTTGATACATCTCTTCCTGTATATGTCCAGCAAGAAAGGGAGTGGAGCACCAATAATCCTGCTGGCAGTCTTCACAATCCTGTCAAGTTGGTGCCGTTCGTACGCCTTGCAGCTCCCGAACCAGGAAGTGATGCCGTTGGTTAATGTGCTCTCGACTGTCCCCCTATAAAAAGTTCGTAGATGTGTAGTGGGGAGACCTGCTTTACGTAGTCTTCGGAGAGGGTGTAGTCGCTGCTGGGCTCTCTTGACCAGTGCTGTGGTGTTGGTTGTGGACATCAGGTCATCTGACAGGTGGAGTCCTAGGAACTTCACGCTGCTGACCCTTTCCACATCAGCTCCATCGATGTGCAGAGGTGTATGGTGTTGTTTTCCCGCCCCCGCCCTCCTGAAGTCAACCACCATCTCCTTAGTTTTTCCCACGTTGAGAATGAGGTTGTGGGATTTGCACCATCCTGTGAGCAGCTCCACCTCCATCCTGTACGCCGACTCATCATTGTCACTGATGAGACCCACCACTGTTGTGTCATCAGCGAACTTGTTGATGAAGTTGTTATTGAGTCTAGCAGTACAGTCGTGTGTAAGCAGACTAAACAACAGGGGGCTTAGGACACAGCCTTGGGGCGAGCCAGTGCTCACGGCTATGGTTTTTGATGTCCTACTGCCCACCCTGACTGTCTGCTGCCGTTGTGATAGAAAGTTCAGGACCCAGTTACATGTGCCAGCATCAACCCCCAATAGCTCCAACTTCTCCACCAGCTGCTGCGGAATGATTGTGTTAAACGCAGAGCTGAAGTCTATGAAGAGGATCCTGGCATAAGTATTTTTCCGATCGAGGTGTGACAGTACGAGGTTCAGTGTTGTTGAGACTGCGTCCTCTGTGGATCGGTTGGCTCTGTAGGCGAACTGCAGTGGGTCTAGGTCGGCAGGTAGACTATTTTTGATGTGCTGCATAACCAGTCGCTCAAAACACTTCATTACAATGGGTGTTAGAGCCACTGGTCGAAAGTCATTATGGCAGGCTGGGTATTAATATACACCGTATAACTCTTTAATGATAATCTGCTGTTCCATTGATAAACAGGGGTGTTGTGGACCAGATCGACACAACGTCAATCTGACAGCTGGATGCTGTCTTAGATTTACATTACTGGTTGAAATACTGGCTTTCTTGGACTTTGTATTGCGTGGGAAAGATCGGGAGGGGGACATAGCTGGGTGAAGATTAGAGTGGCAACATGTGTCATAGTTTTAAGTATTGACCCTATTAACATTGAGGTTTCAGGTGTAACCCCTGTGGGAATTATAGTAGGAGATTGTAGTGACAGTGAACTGTTTATCAAGGCAAGGCACAAATGGTAGAGTAACTCAGCGGGTCAGGCAGCAGCCCTGGAGAATGGAGTAAGAGTCCCGACTTGAAACATCACTGATTCTTGTTCTCCAGGAATGGTGCCTGACCTGCTGAGTTACTCCAGAATTTAGTGTCTTTCCATTGCAGGAGATTAATTGGAAAAAAAAACTACAGCTAAAACAGAGTTGATTTAAACCGTCCTGTGTCAATGAGATATAGAGTTTCTTGGCTATCTGCTAAATGTTATTTAGGAAAACACAAAATGCTGCAGAAACTCAGCAGGTCAGGCAGCACGGTGGAGGAAACAGTGGGGTGGCACATTGGTAGAGTTGCTGCCTTACAGCACCAGAGAACCGGGTTCGATCCTGACAATGGGTGCCGTTTCTATGGAGTTTGCATGTTCTCCCTGTGACCGCTTGGATTTTCTACGGTTCTCCGGTTTCCTCCCATTCCAAAGACGTACAGTTTTGTAGGTTAATTGGATTCTGTAAATTGTAAATTGTCCCTAGTGTGTAGGAGGATAGTGCTAGTGTACAGGGTGATAGTTGGTTGGCGCGGACTCAGTGGGCTGAAGGGTCTGTTTCTGTACATTTCAGGTCAGGACCCTTCTTCAGACTGAGATCCTCTAGTACTTAGTATTTTGCTCAAGAGTTTTTGCTCAAGATTCCAGCACCTGCAGTTTATGGTGCCTCAATCATTATTTACAGAAGGGCCAAGGCTCAGCTGGAGCAAGTATTTTCAACAGGGGTGGTGGCTGAGTGCAATGACAAAACCGTGAATGAATCAACAAACAGAATTTGGAGTAATCCCAAAGGAACCTAAAAATGTTTCCATAAATAAGGCAATTCCCACAGACACTTGGTTAAATCTGGAGAGACATCTTGTTGTGAGAGATCAAGAACAGAGAGAAAAAGGTAAGGCCTGATCACTGAGAGCCTGACTGATCCACTTTCTCCAGATTCCCCTTCCCTAACACCTTGTGCATCATAAAGTCCACAAAACTGTCAAAAAAACACCATATTACTCAATGGCTGAACATTCGCAGCCCCTGGGCTTAACAATTCCAGAGATACAATCTTAAAAGATTGCCACTACTTTAATAATCAGGCAATTACAAAAATAATTGGGAAAGCATCATAAAAGGCAGACCTGTATTACTTATTGTTCTTGAACAAAGTTTCATTGTGATTACACTCAAAACAAGAATCATGTGTTATTTCATGGGGTGGCACACAGTGGTGCAGCGGTAGAGCAGCTGCCTCACAGTGCCAGAGAACCAGGTTTGATCCAGACTACTGGTGCTGTCTGTACAGAGTTTGTCCATTCTCGCTGTAACTGCATCAGTTTTCTCCTGGTGCTCTGGTTTCCTCCCACATTCCAAAGATGTGCAAGTTTGTATGTTAATTAGTTTCTGTCAATTATCTCTAGTGTGCAGGATAGAACTAGTGTATGGGTGATTGCTGGTCGACACGAATTTGGTGGGCCAAAGGGGCCTTTTCCACACTGTGTCTCTGAACTAATCTAAATAAACTAAAATTTACAATCACATTTTTTTTAAATTCTGTTTCCCAGTTGCTCTTTCTTTTTCGTCACTGGTTGCTATCAACCTTGAGATTTCTTTCCCCATTCTTCATGGGTACCAAATAAGCCTGTTTATCCACTGACCAGTGGCTCAGGCAGCCTCTGTGGAGGCAAAGAGATGGTCTATGTTTTGGGTCAAAATCTTTGTTGATCCACTGATTTCTTCCAGTAGTTTGCCTTTTTTTCCAATAAGTTTCCAACACCCACAGCTTCTTGTGCAACCACTGATCATCTCAGCATAGATCTCCTCTAGTGCCTGCCACCATTCCTTCAGAAAATGGCCCAGAGGACAACCCTTAGGAAAGTCACCTTAAAACACCAGCTGTCAGTTTGTGGGTGGCGCAGCTGCCTTAGAGGGCCAGAGGCTCGGGTTCGATCCTGACTGCAGATGCTGTCTGTACGGAGCTTGTATGTTCCCCCTGTGACTGCATGGGTTTTCTCTGGGCGCTCTGGTACCTCCTACACTCCAAAGACATACATGTTTCCAAGTTAATTGGCATCAGTAAAATTGTAAATTGTCCCTCGTGTGTAGGATGCTAGTGTATGGGCTGATCGCTGATCGGTGTGGACTCGGTGGGCCGAAGTGCCTGTTTCTGCACTGAATCTAAAGGAGGTAGTTGAGGCAGGTACTATAACAACATTTAAGACATTTGGTCAATCCACAGATAGGAAAGTTTTGGAGGGATATGGTCCAAATGCAGGTAGATAGGACTAGTGTAGAAGGGGCATCTTGGTCAGCATGGACAGGTTGGGCTGAGGGACTTGTTTCAGTGCTGTGTTGTCTATGCCTCTACACAGGATAGAGATAGTAGGAGGTGAAGCAAGGTCACACTTGGAGTGATACCTTTCCAGCTGCATTCAAAAAGAGTATCTGGTGTCCAGCTCTCTCTCTCCCTTGAAAACCCAGGCTTCTGAGGAACAAATAAACCCATCAACATTTCAGACAAAGGTCTGGTGGACATAGTAGGTCTTTCACTGAGTCCAACAGCTAGCTCCCCAGTCTGGCAGTCGCTCCAGTCTGTCCCCTCACCATGGCGGGAGAGGAGATAGGCGATCTCCAGTCTAGGAGCCAGCAGAGCGGGGAGCCAGGTGTTCGCTTCCGTCGATCATCTGGGGTTTTTGAGTCACAGAGTAACACTGGAAATATTAATGTCACCAGCACTGGAAATAGTGGCAACGTGTTGCCGCCTGAACATTTTCACATCGAAGTGCATCTAAGCAGACAAGTGTCCTGCCTTCCACTGCTCATGCGAAGCGCCAAATTAACAACCCCCCCTCATTACCAGGAGAAAATTGACAGCATTTCTCAGTTGACAGTATTAATGTTGTCCTTCCTACCTTTCCCCTCACACGGTGTGAAGAGGCGGCTGCTGCCGGCGGCGGTCTCCTGCCCGCGCTCCTCGCGCCTTCCAGCGCAACCTTCCCGCGCTTCCAGCCCGCGCTCCTCGCGCCTTCCAGCGGTGTCAACCTTCCCGCGCGTCCTCCTGCCCGCGCTCCTCGCGCCTTCCAGCGGTGTCAACCTTCCCGCGCGTCCTCCTGCCCGCGCTCCTCGCGCCTTCCAGCGGTGTCAACCTTCCCGCGCGTCCTCCTGCCCGCGCTCCTCGCGCCTTCCAGCGGTGTCAACCTGCCCGCCGCGTCCTCGCGCCTCGCGATCTTCCAACGGTGCCACCCTGCTCGCGCCCGCGAGCATGCTCACTCAGTGACAGCTCCCTGCCCATCACCTCATCAAACCCCGTTGCCGCCCTCAGCCACTGCCCCCCCCCCCCCCCCCCCCCATCCACCTTCTCCATGGGACTTCACTGGAAACTCTCTCAGGTGGAGCCAAAACACAAAAAAAACTAGAGTCCACCACCCATTTTCCGGGAACTGGTGGTCCGGCGCCTCCTTTCATCCGGACAGAATTACGAGAGAGTCATTTCCCCGAAAATATTGGGCGAGGGGGCTGATCTCGACCTCATCAGTACTTCTGCGGCTGGACATCGGGTCAAATTTGCCCCCCGTGGAGGGGGCTCTGGAACTCTAGCCCGGCCGGATCCTGCAGATCCGTTCCCATAGCAGACTTCCGATGCTGACTTTGCTGGCCGGTGTGTCAGCTCCTCGGCAGCCAAGATGAACCTTTCAAAACCCCTTGAAGGCCATGACTGACTTCTGTTGGTCCGGCAGAAACGGATAACCCAGAAAGGCTCTGGAACCAAGGGAGCCACAGCCGGAAAATGGGTGGTAGATCTGTACAAGAAGGTGGAATTCATTGTCACAGACGGCTGTGCAGGCCAAGTCATTGGGTACTTTTTAAAGCGTAGATTGTCATCCTTACTAATCAAGAAACTCGAAGGTTATAGGGAGAAGACAGTAGAATGGAATTGAGTTGAAGAGGTAGATCAGTCATGATTGAATGGTAGAGTAAACTTGATGAAAATGGACAGGCGACATTTCGAGTTGAGATATTTCCTCAGACTGACTGCAGTAGGGGAAAGCTGGAAAGGAGAGGATAGACTTGATCTAAGTAATTATGAGAGGCATAAATGGGGTGGGCAGTCAGAACCTTTCCCAGGGTGGAAATGACTAAGGCTAGAGGACATAGCCATAGGTGACAGGGGGAAAGTTTAATGGAGATGTGCAGGGCAAGTTATTTTTTTTATTCAAGGGGCTTGGAACACAAGGTGGTCGTGGAGGCAGATATCATAGTGGCGTTTAAGAGGCTTTTAGTTAGGCACTTGGAAGTGCAAGGAATAGAGAGATATGGATCATGTGCAGGCAGATGAGATCAGTTTAACTTGGCATCATGTCCTGCATAAACATTATGGCCTGTTCCTGTGCTGTACTGTTCTATGTTCTGTGAGAGGCAGAGGCAGGACATAGCTGGCAAGAGATAGATGGATACAGGTGGTGGAATGAAGGGTTGTAGTAAGTGTCAACGGGTAGGGTGGAGTAAGTGTCAAAGGGTAGAGATGAAAAGGAGACAGAAAGGTGTCCGATAAGAAGAGAGAAGGGTGGTGAATCTATGGAATTCATTGCCACAGACGGTGGTGGAGCCCAAGTCATTGAGTATTTTTAAAGCTGAGATTGATAGGTTCTTGATTAATAAAGGCGTCATAGGTTACAGGGAAAATACAAGAGAATGGGTTTGAGAGGGGAAAATAGACCAGCCATGATCAAATGGCAGAGCAGACTCAATGGGTTGAATGGCCTAATTCTTCTCCTATGTCCTATGATTTTATTAAGTAAGAGGAGTGAAATGTAATGCCAGAGGTACGGATATTGGTGGAAGAAGATTGTGGTGGGGTATAGGACAAGATATCTGGGCAGTTAATTAGTTGGAATATCGGATTTTTAAAAAAGCTAATTGGGCTCCAGATAAACACAGGAAGCATGGTATGCATTTTGGTAGCTATGACATTAACATATGCTCTATGCTTCTCTAGTAAATCATCCTCACATATAATGGTGATGTGTAAGTTGCAAAGGGAAATGGAATAACTGGTTTCCATGTGAACGTGATTTACTAATGCATTTCAGCAGTGGACAGAACCTGACCTCTTTTATCCCCTTGAACTGATGTACACAGTGCAAAGCCTTTTACATAGGGTAACTGGTGTAAGTAGAAAGCCTTTTACATAGGGTAGCTGATGTAAGTACAAAGCCTTTTACATAGTGCATTTAAGAGGCTTTTACAGAGGCGCATGGTTATGGGGGGAAATACAGGGACATGGATCAGGTACAGGCAGTCATGATTAGTCTAGCTTGTCATCATGTTCAGCACGGGCACCGTGGGCCTGTTCCTGTGCTGGACTGTTCTATAGACTGAGAGCAAAAGGGACTGAGGGATCTGCTGCTAATTCTATTTCTCATGTTTCTTGCCCCAGGCCTTTAATGTGCCACAGGACAAATCAGCATTGAACGTCAGACCTTTTATCTGATGACAGTAGAGCACTAATGCAGTCTCAGTAGACAAAAATGCTGGAGAAAGTCAGCGGAGTTTCTCCAGCATTTTTGTCTACCTTCGATTTTCCAGAATCTGCAGTCTCCTCTTAAACAAATATGCAATCTCAGTTGTCACCTCTCTCCAAGGTGCTGATTGCAAGATTCAGCAGAAGAACCATCACAGTCTTGCTTCCTTTGGGGAAAGTGCTAACTTGAGTAGGGCAGTGGTTGGTGCCAATGAAAGAGTGGAGCAGGGAACAGTATGTTTGGAATGCTGAAAGGGGTGGGGGAATCTCGATGAAGGTGGCAAAAATTGTGACAGGTGCAGAGGGTGGAGTGGCAAAAGTTGCGGACTAGGTAAGTCATGTCCTTTCTCTGGACAGCAATGGCAACAACACAACTGTGACAAATAAATGAGGCATGAATTAAGAGCTCAAATATGACAGAAGGAAGCTACCGTTAAGAAAAATGGAAAGCTCTTCAGAGGCAGCTGTGTCGAAAGTTTCATCATCAGATCAGAAACAACCAACAGAGAAACTGGGAGATTGGAATTGAGATTTACAGGAAACAGGGTGGCAGGAAGTTTAATTGATAGAAAATGTTGGAAGTCTGTGGACTTGCAACATTGAGCAATATCTACTACAAGACCTGCAGGAAGGAACTGCAGATAGACCCAAAATAGACAATAGATGCAGGAGTGGGCCATTCGGCTCTTCGAGCCAGCACCGCCATTCAATGTGATCATGGCTGATCATCCCCAATCGGTACCCCGTTCCCGCCTCCAGTACCTCAGTACAGCCGCACATTCACAACATTCCTTTGATACCCAAGCTTCATTTCTTTTGTAAACTGACCCACATTTTCTCCAAGTCCCCCCCGCTGTTATATATACAACCTGCAACAGGTCGCTTTTCTGAAACTCCTCTTTATGATATCTTACCAATTAAACTGATAGATCAGAGAACAAATTCGTTTAGTTTAGAGATACAGTGTGGAAACAGGCCCTTCGGCCCACGAGTCTGCGTCAAAATGCTGGAGGATCTGAACTGCAGATGCTGGTTTATACCGAAGATAGGCACAAAGGGTTGGAATAACTCAGCAGGTCACGCAGCATTGCTGGAGAAAAGGAATAGGTGACGTTTTGGGCCAGATCCCTTCTTCAGACTGATTCAATTTACAACGTCCACAGACCCCCACAGATATCTTAACTATACACGCCCCCTTCCTCTGCCTGAGCTGCTGCATGTTTCCAGTATTCTGTTTTTATTGAACATTGCTTGCATCTGCAGTTTTTGTTTATTACTTATTATGATGGAGGAATCTGGGATATATGTGAGAACTACATTAAGAATTTTTAATACCTCGATACATCATGACCAGTGTTATCTTGAACGGTGAGAAAATGTACCATACTCCATAAATTATTGAATGAACCATCCAAAAAAAGTCAAAAGATTCCTATTTGAAATTCAGAACTAAAATTTTCCATGACGCTTGCTGTGGAATTATGAAAAACATACTTCGTTCATCTCCCACCGAGACTATTGATGTCAGGTCAATCGAGAGCAAGAGTTTTTTATAAAGTAGTACATTTCAAGGTGTAGGTATTGTATAAAACACAATTAAATACAGTTCAGACATGGAAATTTGTCTGGGTTTGAGGGCGGCACAGTGGTGCAGCAGTGGAGTTCTGCCTCACAGCGCCAGAGGCCAAGGTTCGATCCTGACCATGGGTACTATCTGTATGGAGTTTGTACATTCGCCCTGCGACCGCATAGATTTTCTCCGGGTGCTCCGGTTTCCTCCCACTCCAAAAACTTAAAAGGTTTGTAGGTTAATTGGCTTCAGTAAGACGTAAAATTGTCCCTAGTATGTAGGATAGTTTTAGTGTACAGGTGATCACTGGTCGGCGCAGGCTTGATGGGCAGAAGGGCCGGTTTCCACACTATACCTCAAATCTAAAGTCTAACGACTACGCATATTGGAAAACTAGTTGCCAGAAGACGGACAACTATGATATGATCGCAAGGAAGTTGAAGATTAAGCGATAGCTACTTCAAAAATATAATATTGCTGTTTTTCAAGTAAGTGATAAAAAATGAGTAGAAAAATGTTAGAAAGACTTGAGTGCCTGAGCTATGGGAACAAGTTGAGCAGGCTAGGACTTGGAGTGCAGGGCGCTGAGGGGTGATCTAATAGAGGTGTATAAAATCATGATGGGTATAGGTAGGGTAAATTAACTGAGTATTTTATCCAGAGTAGGAAAATCAAGAACTAGAGGACAAAGGTTTATTTAGGGTGAGAGGAGTAGCCTGATGAGCAACTTGTTTTCACTCAGAGTGGGTGGGTTTATGGAATGCACTGCAGGAGGACGTAGTTGATACAGGTACTATAGCAACATAGGACAGGTATGGATAAAAAAAAAAGGTCAAGGGATATGGGCTAACACAGGCTGATGGGACGAACCTTGATGGGGCGTCTTGGTCAGCATGGACAAGTTGGGCTGAAGGGCCTGTTTCTGTGCTGTATGACTCAATGACAGTTCTCAATTCAGTGACTCAATTCTGGCAATGTAGTGTCAGCTGCAAGGCCGTTTGTGTCTATTCGTTACCTCTCCTCCCTCAGAAGCTTCAGTTCTATTGTGCTACAAGGACTAGGAGTGTACCAGGATTTGATAACCTGACATTGTATTCAAATGTTTGCATGTTACTCAGCTTTGCAAGAGAAACACACAGCTTGACCCACTCCCGTCCTGTTGACATTCACAATTCCAACAAAGGTCATGATAACAATCAGACGCAGCAACTTAAGCCATTTCAAAGGCACGGTGCAGATCAGACGCTGTTACTGTGGCCATTTGACTCCGCAACCCAGATCCACAAAGCAGATTTACTCGTTCAATAAATGGAAAATAATTTAGATGTCAATTTATCAATGTTCAGCAAAGACTACAGCTTTTGTTATATTATTCCTTGCTAAAATTAAATACCCAATCCAAAATCTTCAAGTCAGAGTCATGCAGCACAGAAAGAGGCTCTTTGGCCCAATGCCAACCAAGATGTCGTATCTGCCTCCACTTGGCCCATATCCCTCTAAACCATTCCTCTCCATTTAGCCATCCAAATGTCTTTTAAATGTTATAGTACCTGCCTCAACTAGGTCATCCAGCAGCTTTTTCCATTTACCCACCCCCCACTGTGAAATTTAGAAGTATAAACTAGATTTGTATTACTGTTTTCCCCCTCAAAATAAACCCGTGTCCCCTGGTTCTCAATTCATCTATTTTGGGTAAGAGATTCTGTGAACTCATCCATTCTCCTCATAATCTTAGACCCCTCATCCTCTTGCATCCCAAGTGTCCAGCCTGCCCAACACTTCCCTATAGCTCAGCCCCCCCCTCCCCCACCAAATCCCAGCAACATCCTTGTAAATCTTCTTTGCATTCTTTTCAGCTGAACAACATGCTTTCCAAAGCAGAACAAAAACTGAACACAATAATCCAAATGCACCTCACCAATGTCTTGTACAGCTATAACATATATCCCAACTTATCTACTCAATATCTTGATAGATGAAGACCAATGTACCAAAAGTCTGTTTGACCATCCTTTCAACATGTGATGCCATTTTCAAGGAACTATGTACCTGCACTACTAAATCCCCCTGCTCTACAACACTCCCAGGGCTCTGCCTTTCACTGTGTAGGTTCTGCGTTAAACTTGCAAAAAAAAAAAAAAAAAAAAATTGGACTTATCTGCATTGAACCATTAACTATTCCTCAATCCACACGCCCAACTGATCAAGATCCTGTGGTAATTTTTCAAAACCATCTTCGCTATCTATGATACCACCCTCTTTAATGTCATCTGCAAACTTACTAATCACGCCTTCTACATTCTCATCCAAATCGTTGAAGCAAACCACAAACAGCAATAGGCCCAGTGCTGGTCTCCAAGGCACACCACTTGTAAAGAGGAACAGAAAGTAAATTGGTAGATATCCAATTTACTTGAAATTGGGGGGATTATTTTTCCCCACACAAGTGGCAGGAGATTGGGGTTGAGGGAAAGATAGATCAGCCATGATTGAATGGCAGAGTAGACCTTGATTGGCCAAATGGCCTGATTCTGCTCCTATCACTTTCAAATGGTTGTCAGAGGAAAAGGCAAAAAAAAACATTTTTTTTTACATTAAGTTCTGGGATGAGTAAAAAGAAGAGATGGCAATAAGCCTTGATTACATTAATGCATGGAAGCTGGGTATAATACTAGGTCAGGTCAGTGCAATCCACACTGATCTTTCTTTACACACACAAGGTAGTTCTGTGTTTGCTGAAGAAAGCTGGTTCTACCAATCAGAAAGCGACCGTTCAATGTTCTTAGTTTAGTTTATTTAATATCACGTGTAGCAAGGTACAGTGAAAAGCTTTTGTCGTGTACTAACCAGTCAGTGAAAGACCATACATGAATATAATCGATCCATCCACAGTGTACGGCTATTGGAGTAGAGATTTAAAACAGTAGAGAAATTGCAATGCGCGATTACAGATGTACACCCGTGTCCAGCACACAAAGATATGCCTGGCCACCATCTTGGATGTACAGGCCAATTTAAAGGGAGAAGATTTCATTTAATGTGTGCAAAAATAGGAAAGAAAGTGACGTGCAGGTACTCAGCTTATATAAAATGACTTTATTCCTAATTTTAGATCTGATACATTACAAATACATTTATACTTTGATAACCAGCTTATGTAGCTTTAAAATCACAGCATGACTAGCAAAAAGAAATCTACTACCACCCATATATACTTTTATAAATATAGGAAAATCATTTACTGTGTCTGTACATAAACTAGACATCTGAATGGTATGAATTTTGACAAAACGTGAAATTACAGGATGGGCAATAAAAAGCAAATGTCATTTATGATCATTGCACCATTATTTTGATTGTTTACAATGTGTTATTCAATTTGAAATTCTGCAGACAAACAACCAGCCCATGTAATAATCTGACACATGAGAGCAATTCAGTTCACATTAATAGGCCAACTGGTTACATCCACGACTTTCTAAAGTTATCTCTTTATTTTGCCAATCTAAACATTATGAAGTTAAAAGCTCGTTCGCAAGACAATGTCAGCTGCAGATTAATGCAGTAATGAACCAAGTGCTGAATTCCAAATTCATGCAGCCTTTCCAATTAATATTCAAACAGTAGAGCTGAATGAGCCGTTACCACTTTTATGTATTAAAAGTTCAACACACAGCAGCTGGTTATCGTGGGTTCATTCCCAGGCCAGGATTCTTGCTCTCGGGTGTCTTGGAGTCAAGAGACAGTGAGCAGAAACCAGGATCTTCTGCACTGATGCAAGTCAGGAAAGACATTTCTTACAAAGAAAAGAGATTCATTCCTGGGATGTCCTGGTGTGTTTTTTCCCAGCTGGGTGACAGACCTACAATTGAGGCCTGGTCTCAAATCACAACCCATACTCTAGCAAAAGAGTCACAAGCAGTGTGGAGCTAAAAGAATTTTAACCTCACAAAATTACAATTCAAGCATAAAATCCTTCAGACAACAGTCGTACTCAGTAAATAATAAAATATTTTTTGTCACATTTTAGACATTTAAATAGTTCTAGCATGAAATGGTTTAGGGAAAATTAACTCAGACTAGTTTATTCCAAAGCCATCATGTTTAGAGTTCCATTTCAAGAGCTCAAAATTCTTGTCATACCCTCTGTATATATTTAGTTGTGGCCTGATACTGGAGCTTCAATGAAAAAGACTATCCAAGTCACAGTATCATTGGGGGAAAGCCACCCACAGTGTGCTAACAGCAGAGGGCACGGGGAACTTGTACTTTGCCACTGAACTCTTCCACTCCCTGGTAGATTAAGTTTCGCTAGTGGCTTTGGCACAGTGACTAATACACACCGTTCAAGGTAAAATCAGCACATTGAAAAATTCTAACATACTTCATAGCCGAGACGCAAATAAATCATGTGGCTGATCCTACTCCGGATCAAGTACAAACAATGCTTTCTGCAAGTATTTGTCATTTAATAATGCTAAGTCTGTCTGTTATAATGGATATTATAGCTATGACACTACCTATTTAATGCTTTCCCACAAAGAAGACAATGGAGGAGCTGCAAAATTGATTCATTTTTCCTTCATTGATCCTTTGAAGATATTGGTGATACAAGTTTAATGCCATCTAATTGTTTACCCATTCTCCACGATTCTGCAAATCCACACAAGAATATTCATTGGGTCTCCAATATGGCTTATTGTCCTAAACATGGTTTTGGGGAGATGGCAGGGAAACAAATGGGGAAGGCAACACCAGCTCTCTGAAGCCCAGATCAAAGGGAGCCAGCCATGGTGTAGAGGGGAATGCAAGCATGCTGTATTTTCCTGATCTAGGTCATAGGCCATTGTTGTCTGGAATGGACATGCAGAGTCCTACATTAATAGCCTATTTCACTCTACTGATGCCAGTAACACCTGCGATGAGAAAGTCCAGGTTTCTATGGGCTTTATCCTCAAGCTCTTGAAAGGAGTTGGAATAAATAACATCCAACACATTCCCTTGGTACTTGGACTTTACATACATCTGTGGTGTAATTTCCTCTTCGTGGCTTCAGTTCCACACACATTAATCCCAGAGAACCCTAATCCTGCACTTTTGCTGGTTTCAGAGAAATGCCAGGTCAGCCATGTTGGCTTCAAGATTCAGTTTGACAAGTACAGCCACCCGATTCATTGCTTCATGGAAACATTAGAAATCCAACCCACTGTTGAAGGTACCATTAATTTTGTGCCCAATTTGAGGACTGAAATGATTCATATAAAACTATGTTAAAAAAATAACATGCAAATTTATATATGTATTGATTAAAACAAATATGAGTCTTTCATGTGGAACATCCAAATCCTGTAAGTAATACTGAATGACAAAGGATTGAGGAGGTCAGCTGGCTGGGAGTGGGAGTGGTTGGACATAGGCAGATATCAGATTTTAGAGGCACACGGGAGGAAGATCATTTGTTTCTGGGTGGAAATAGACAAAGTGTTGGAGTAACTCAGCGGGTCTGGCAGCATCTGTTTCTACGTTTTCTACACATATTTCTGGGTGGAGATCTCTTTCAGGAGACTGCCACACCTTGGACTACTCCAGGCTTGCAGCTTACCGCACGATATACTGAATACTAAAAGTAAATTAATACAGGGTGTATTCAGGCAAACTTTCATCAACTGTGTGGCCTAGGATACAAACTAAACTCTCATCCGACCGGCACCTGAATCATGTCTCATATTTGTGGAGAGCAAGACCTATGACCATCAGAGTTCAACTGTACTAACATCACTGGATTCTCTCATTATTTCAAGGGAGAGTAACCTTGTTGGCACAAAATTAAAAAAAATGTTTTGATATGAAACAATAAACACATTAGCACATATCTATTCCCCAACACAGTATCAACTGGAACAGCAAGGCAATGCACAGTGAAACATTTTCTTACACATACAGATTTTAAAAAGTCTCACTACTTCCAGCAACTTAACAGGAAGGAAAGAATTGGAGGGCAAATCCTGTGTGCAAATGCCAACAATCCATTTTTAAGCTGTTGATTGAAACAACGAAAGCAAAAGGTACAACACATGACACTTTCATGGTCTACATCAATGCCACTGAATATGTTGTTAAAGGCAAACTACCTAAAAGATCCAAATGAATGTACGATTTTCTAAATATTACTTTTAAAAAATCTATTCAGCATTTAAACAAAAGTTAAAATGAGTTCATGTTCTCAAAGAATTACATGATGTAAATGATTGCAGAGAGGCTGTAAAAAGGCACTTGGGTTCCACATCAGTAAAATACTGAAAAGCAGTGATGCATAAAGTATGGTGATGCTTTATGTATTAGCACAGAGTATCTTCATGAAATCAGGGAGGCTGTCGTTCACTTTTAGTGTTTAAGTGGGGAATGGTGGAGAAAGAAATGCCATGATACTCTGAACTAAGCCTTCGATGGTCGTCGTTTCCATTTTACTCACACCCAAAGTGTTTTTCATTTTTCCTCTGCTTTTCACAGCCACCTCAATGCTCCTAAGGGTCGGGGGGTGGGTGGGGGTTGAGAGGGAGGGAAGCATAGAAAAAATACACTTGAATTTCAAGCAACACTCCCGACATGCTAGAGAAATGTAAACCATTACAGCACCGAGAGCTGAATGGACAGAAAATTCATGGTACAATCTGTGGTCAGTATATACAAACTGATAGAACTATCTTTTCACAGTCAATCCAGACTATGGGTGTTATTCCTATTAATACACAAACAATTAAAAATAAATGTAAGATGTTATTCAGTTGTGTAATAAATGTATCTGGGTTCCAGCAAACCTTAATGGTTCACCATAACAAGTACCACAGTGAACCGGATAACGAACGACCAAAATTTAGGAACAATGCGAGAAGGGATTATTGGAGTTTTGCTGTACTCTGCACTTTGGTTCAAAGATACAGCATGTAAACCGGCCGACCTAGCCCACGCCGACCCTCGATCACCAGTTCACACTAGTTCTAGTTGCCCCATTACAGGAAGAATGTGGAGATTTTGCAGATGGTATAGAAGAGGTTTACCTGAATGCAGCCTAGATCAATTTCCCTCCATTCCTGCATATCCATGTGGCCTCTAAATGCCACTTAAACTCCACTAAAGTAGCTGTAGGACTGAGATGAGGAGTGATTTCCTTTTTTCCCCCTCCTGTGGTTAATTGTAAATATTCGGAATTCTCTGCATCAGAGAGGAGTGGGTGCTCAGTCTTTGAATATATGAGGAAGGTTAAGGAATAACGGGTTTCACAGTGGCGCAGCAGTACAGTTGGTGCCCGAGACCCGGGTTCGATCCCGACTACGGTGTCTGTCTGTATAGGAGTTTGTACATTCCCCCCTGTGGTTACCGTGTGGAATTCTCTGGATCAGAGAGGAGTTTTTCTCAGTATTCCAATATGATGAGGAAGGTTAAGGAATAACGGGTTTCACAGTGGCGCAGCAGTACAGTTGGTGCCCGAGACCGGGTTCGATCCTGACTACGGTGTCTTCTGTATAGAGTTTGTACATTCTCCCTGTGACCGTGTGGTATTTCTTTTTTTTTTTTTTTTTTTTGAAAATATTTTTTATTGGATAGGTACATAACCTATTACATCATTACTGTCTTACATTTTTAAATTGATAATATTGTCAGTTATTATTACATTGTCTCCAATACTTTTTGCCTTTTTTTTATTTTTTAAATTTTTTTTTTTTTTTTAAACTAGATAGAACTAAAGAGATAGATGAAGTAAAGGAAGAAAGGAAAGAAAAACAAAAACAAAAAAAAAGGGGGGAAAGAGATAGTTAAAGAAGAATGGAAAAATTTATTAAAATAAAAAACATCGTTCGAGATATGTTCGTACATTTCAGAGTGTAGCATTTCATCCAATCTTTAGCCCGAGTGCTAGTCAGGTTCCTGTGCTGAACTATTCTGACCCTTTAAGTAATCAATAAAAGGAGACCATGTTCCAACGAATAATTCCTGTTTGTCCAACAGGGAAAATCTGATTCTTTCCACGTTTAAGGTCTCCGTCATTTCTATAATCCACATTTTGATTGTGGGGGCCGTAGGGCCTTTCCAAAATTTTAGAAGAAGGTAGTTGAAGCCAGTTCATTGGCTATATTTAAGAGGGAGTTAGATGTGGCCCTTGTGGCTAAAGGGATCAGGGGGTATGGAGAGAAGGCAGGTACAGGATACCGAGTTGGATGATCAGCCATGATCATATTGAATGGCAGTGCAGACTCGAAGGGCCGATTGGCCTACTCCTGCACCTATTTTCTATGTTTCTATGATAGTGGAACTGTCAGACCGTGACTATCTGCATCTTCTGGAGACGAGGCTTTTTTTTTTATTTTTTTTAAAAGAACAAGTTGTGAAGTAATAAATCTTACCTTTCCTTTCCATTCTGCACCAAATACTGGCAACTTTCATCTATGGCCCTTCTGTTGCTGCATCAAGCCAACATTTTCATATATTCTGCCACCCTCATCTTTCATCCTGCATCAAGAGACCACACAAGAACATTAGAAATACAAACTCGTGCCTGCTGTTCAATAAGATCATGGCCGATCTTTTATCTCAGCATCACGATCCTGCCAAAGTCCCTTACCCCTCGACACTCTTAAGATGTTAGGCTGAATGTATCGCCATCCTGGCCAGCCAACACTTGACTGCTCTTTTCCAAGGGCTGAAGAGGGCCAGGTGTGAAGAGGGACATCGCAACACAGGATGACCGGATGGAGGCGACGGCTGCAAAAGGCCTCTCTGGCCAGCTGGGACTGTAAAATGGCACCTCGTGCATATGGTCTCAGTGGGCTGTCCTGTGCATTCTCTACTGACCGGGCGATTATGCTTATGTATAGGGATAGTCTTGCTGAGCTGTATGTAAAAAATTTATTTCACTGTACCTGATACACGTGACGATAAAGAAACCATTGAACTTTACCCAACACATCTCCTTTTAATGCATATATTTATCATTGCTAAATGAAAATTCTTTACCAAGCAGTTATTTTTTGAAAAAAAATCTGTGATGCTACCAGGGAGGCAACACAAGCAGGCATCACTTGCAATAATTCATAAACAACTGTTCAGTGGGTTAACATTAAGACGTTAATGATACTCAGCAATTTCATTAAAAACAGCTCAAGTTCACTCCGAACATTTCCCCTCAATTGATCACAGAGATTTGTTTTCAGTCTATGTATTCTGAACAGCTCACCACCATCTACATAAATGAGTCTACAAACAGGAAAGTGCTGTCTGAAGATGGCGAACCTTCGCTTCTCAAGAACTCCCATTCCAAATTATGAATTAATTACACTCCCTGTGGACCCACTGGACCATTTCCACATATGAACAGAATGTGATTAATTATCCTTCACCATCACACAGCAGAAAGAAAAAAAAACTCAGATGCAGAACCAAAGTTATATAAAGAAAAAAAGTCCCGAAAGAAATGCAAATAAAACCTGCCCAACTCAGAATGAATTAGTGCTCCAGTGATACTTTCGAGAGGTCCAATAAATTACAGGTACCGCAGCATCATTATGTGCCTCCAGCAACATGTCCACTTTCAGCACAAGTAATGATCTTAAACTTCAAATGAACCCAAAATCAATGTTGCGTTTAATTCACACCAATGGGACAGGGGACCAGAACTTCTTGCAGTAGTGCATCAAGCAGCAGCTGCTATTAATCAGACTTGCCCACCGTGCTCTACAGATCCAAAATATTAGTGCTCATGATTTCTTGAAGTACTGATGAGTGCGCAGCATGGGACAGAGGGGGATTTGGGACCTAAATGAGCAGAATAATCAACATGGCAATCACCAGAAACGATAGAGGCTTGGTACAGAATAAGGTTCTCTCTTTTACAAGGATACCAAATACTGCTTCACATTCAACAATAATCAACACACCCTTTACTGTCTGTATAACACGTTATCACCTACCCCACAACCAACAATGGACCATTGGGGGCTCTACCTTTCCATGATCATCATTGCTTTTTGCATATGTTTCATTTGTTTATTCTATGTGCCGTCTATATCTCTCGTTTCCCTCTCCCTTGACTCTCAGTCTGAAGAAGGGTGTTGACCCGAAACGTCAGCTGTCCCTTTTAAATCTCATTTCTTCCACAGTATTCGGCTGACCCTCTGAAGAAGGGTGCCAATCCGAAATGTCACCCGTTCTTTTTCTCCAGAGATGCTGCCCGACCCGCTGATTTACTCCAGCATTTTGTGTCTGTCCTTAAACAATATGACACGGAGTGATAAACCAACAGCAAAGGAATAAAGAAATTGAATGGGCTGGAGATGGGAGTGAGGATGAAGGAGGGAGGGCGTGGGGTAGAATGTCAAGTCTGATCCAAAGAGAAAGAAAAGACGGGCATGGGTAGAAAGAATGATTGGAAGAGCTTGAGAATAAGAGAGATAAAGAAATAGAAAAATAATAATTTTAATTTTAAAAGTCTCCCCCAAAAGTTTGAAATTTGAAAGAATGAGAGTGCACACTCAGTAATTTTCAAAGGTAGAAAGAATGAGAAGCTCCATAAAACTGGGGGAATTTTGTCTCCAACCAGACACACAGAGCAATAGATGCACTTTATTTGAGAAACTACCATGATCTTTAAAAAATCCCCTGGGATGGTGTCATCATTCGCAGTACATCTCGTGCGTGAAAGGTTTGACACCATTAGTTTAAAATTATGGGTTCATATTTGTTCATCTTTGTGATGTATGGGCCTGAATGCAGTCTTAAAGGGAAAGAGTTGTCAGCTTGAGCATCCAACACCAGAAACAATAGATGCCGGTACAGAATAAGGCTCCGTCTATTTTACTAGGATAGTAAATACTGTTCACAATGAACAGTATTTTTTTCAACAACAGACACAAAATGCTGGAGTAACTCAGCAGGTCAGGCAGCCTCTTTACTTTAGAGACACAGCGTGGAAACAGGCCCTTCAGCCCACCGAGTCCACGCCAACCAGTGATCACCCCGTGCATTAGCACTATCCGACACACTAGTGACAATTTACAGAAGCCAATTAACCTACAAACCTGCATGTCTTGGGAGTATGGGAGGAACACGGAGCACCCAGAGAAAACCCATGTCGGTCATAGGGAGAATGTACAAACTCCGTACCCGCAGTCAGGATTGAAGCCGTGTCTCTGTCGCGGTAAGGCACTAACACTACCGCCGCGCCACTGTGCTGCCCTACAGTCTGAAGAAGGGTTTCGACCCGAAACGTCGCCCATCCTTTTTCTCCAGAGATGCTGCCCGACTCGTTGAATTACTCCGGCACTTTGTGTCTATCTTTGGTATAAATCAGTATCTGCAGTTCTTTGTTTCTAATATTTCTCCAATTTTCATTTTAGTTTCTGCAACCAGCAGTGGCAACAAACAAACTTAAAGCAGCTTTACATTTCATATATACGACTACTAATAAATGATTGGAAGCTATAGCAAGGTGAAGGACGGCACTTACTCTGTACACACGGGATTGGGTGTGCAGGGCGGAAAAGGACTCTGATCACCTCCACACGTCAGATCCGATAAGGAATATTTGATATTTGTATATTCACGGCCTTTTATCTTACTTTTCTGGAAAAGAGGCAGTGTCCTTGTCAGAAGGTTTATGGAGACATGTTTACACAAGAATTTGTTCAAACACAAGCAGAGTTACTTTGCAGGGATAAAACAAAATCTGAAAATAGATAGGCCTGTTTCCCACAAAACTCACACTGTACCCTTCATATTCCCTAACCTTCAGCAGCCCACATACACTAGAACTTAGATCAACCAAGTGAGCAGACACTCTGCCAGTCTAACGACAGAGCAACAACACTCACCTAAAATTACAATTTAGTTCAGCTTTTAGAGATACAGCGTGGAGCCGGCCCATTATTTTAGCACAAAATGCTGGAGTAACTCAGCAGGTCAGGCAGCATCCCTGGAGAACATGGATGGGTGAGATCTTTCGGGCCAGGACCGTGCTTCAGACCTGGAATCTGAAGAGTTCAGACACGAAAGGTCTCCTATCCATCTTCTCTTGGGATGCTGCCTGATCTGCTGCGTTACTCCAGCATTTTGTGTCTTTCTTTGGTAAACCAGCCTCTGCATTATATTTGCAACCAAAGAGGGAAGTAAAAATCCTAAGTACTGCTCCAAGGAAATTCACACAATCAACTAAATTTTCCTCTTTGGAAATTCTTACTGGGATACAATAAGTATATATTGCATGCAGCCAATATTCCAGCCCTCGCACAACTAGTACACAAAAATACAGCCAGATTATGTCTTTCTACATTTTGGAAAATGAATACATTTAGCAGAATCATTGATGAGCAATTTGGGTTGGAATAATGGTGTTCTTTTTTTAAATTTCAGGAATATTACATAATTTGCAATATTCCACAAGTCATGGCAACAGAGATCAGCCAATTTAGGAGATTCTAGCTGGAAGACTATTGGTGTGCTTGCTTCAGTTTCAAATTGGGGAATGCACTAGGGATGAGTTAACCCAGAGATATACGAATCTTCCATGCAATGCAAATTTATAGGGGCACAAATGTTAAACATAATGTCAATGGTTTCTCCTTGGAGAGCAAAGGCTAATTTTACTTCGGAGTCACGTGAGTGACTTCGTGAAGAAGCCCGCCCCAGGACGCATTGCGGCATTACGTTTCAGCATGCAAAGCGGCAGCCGGGAGTCAGGGCTCCCGAAGAAACGAGAAAAAATCTAAGTTTAGGTAAGTACTTACCTTTACTGTTACAGCCCCTTTGCATCTGCTTGTTTTCCCGCAGGGCGTGCAAGCGGCCCCTTGGACTCCGGGAGGAGTTTTTCCGTTCGAGGGAGGCGAGGAAAGACGCTACTAGGGAGAGAGAGCGCCGGCGGACCATGAATGGGAGCTGTGCCGGTGCCGGTAAACTCTCCACAGGGGCGACATTGAGAGCGCAGGAAGACGGCGCTAGCACTGCGTTGGGGTCCCCTCAGTCCTCGCTCGCTCGCGAGTACTGTCCAGGTGAGGCAGGCAGGCGGGCGGGAGGAGGCTTCCGACATTTGCGGAGCCGTTAGGGGGACCCACTGTGCAGTGCTGGCGTGGAGTGCGCTGCAGCCCGAGTGCAGGTGAGCAGCAGCCCGAGTGCAGAGAGAGAGAGAGCGAGGACCGCTAATCAGCGCCCCGCTCCCGACTCTGCATCAAGCCCGTCAGCATCAGCTGCGGGCTTGGGGGGGGGGAAATGCTGCACCTGCCCGCTTGACGAAAGGACGTCGTTGGGCAGCAAACAGGGGTGGACCGCTTAGCGGGCGGTCCGCAAACCCGACACCGCGACCGAGCCAACCCGCTAGCACCTGAGCAGCGGGCTGGATGTGTGTAAAACCCGGCGGTGGAGCTGACATCGGACTGGGACGTCCCTCCACCCAGGAGGGGGAGAGACAGCCGCCTGAGCTGCAGGAGCGGCTCTTGGGCATTGGAAAGGTGAGTTTGCAGTTGTGTTTTATTACAGATTTCAGGAACTCAACGCAAAAAACTCGCAAAGAGAAACTGCCCCGCTCCAACTCTACCAGCGGGGCAGCAAACGGCGGCAGCGTCGCTCGCAGAGCGTTTTTCGCTATCCCTGAGACCGAGCCAAACCAGTCTCGCCAGAGCCTGCACGGCGGACTGGGAAAGCGGCCAGGAAGCCAAACGGCCGGTCGTCTCCGATTCGTCGGAGGGGGACATGTCTCTACCAAAGCAGAGAGAGACAGCCGCCTGAGCTGCACTTAGCAGCTCCTGGAGGAGAAGGTCCACCGGGAACAGCAGCGCTCCCGGCGAGACAGGACAGGCACCTCCTCCATAGTGTCGTTCAGGCACTGCCCTTTGCTACCCTCATACCACGGGTTGGAGCAGGAGGCTAGCATTGGTGACCAGGGCAGGGCTGGTCTGCAAATGGGGCAGGCGGACAAAATCGGGAGTATGCATGAGGTGCAGGATCAGGAACAGCTGTTGGGTGTCGTGGACCGCTTCGTAGCAACCCCACGGGCTGCAGCACTGCCGGAGCCAAAACAATGGCAGCCAGCAAGAATATACAGCACCAGAGAACTATGAGGCCCTTAAGGGGAATAAGCCTAAAACAGCAAAATCTGGAAGTTGTGGGGGCCCTTATGCGGGCATAAAAACTCAAGCTACAGCGGATCCGAAGGCTCCTGATGTCAGCTATCACAGCCTATGTTTGTTCTGTGGAGATAACGAGATCAACACGATTCTAACTAAATAATCTCTGAAGGGAAATACAACACCTGCCCTCAATCTCAAAGATGCAGGCTTGAGCAAAGCCCAGTAGCGGAGGCAGACTCACTGCTATTTGGGAGAGATCTGAACAAAAAGCTGAAGGAGATCGAAGAGGTATCAAAAACCTTCGGCATCATGAGGGCAGGCCAAGGGACGAGCAAACCACGACTTTCGATACCCTAACAGCAGCACCTCACGGCATCCACCAGTCTATGTCTAGAATATGGGACTGGTGAAAGCTTGGGGCCGCACTATCCCCAAAGATCTTTTAGATCAGGGCCCGCCGCGGACCCCCTGGAAAATGCGCCCCCCCCCCAACGTCGCCAGCACATCCTCAAAACAAAAGCACTCAGAAAACAGAAAACACAAAACCGCCAATAACCATGGAGGTAGGTGGGTCTGGTTCCTACCAGCATATAGAGCGCTTTCTTGGACTATCTTGGCTTTCATATTAATTCAGTCCACGTAACTATAAGGATGCCAAGAGACAACATAGTTGAATTGGCACAAACAAGCACAAAGTAATGGTCAAACTACCAACTACTCGACAAATAACAGAGTAATTGGGAAAAAATGGTACCATTTCTGTCTACATCATTCAGATGTTAGTATCAAAAACAACATATAGGTTGTCATTGAGCATCTCATGAAGTTACCCACTGAAGTAATATCAGAAAGACAGTGGTGGGGTTACCACTTATACTGGGCATTAATTATCTAAAAAATGTTCGGGTGAATTTTATGAGTTTTAAAGCACTTGCATGTATGGGTATAAATAGACTACACTATGGAGGTGGCCTATATTAACCATATGGCAGCATAAAGTCGGTATCATATGAGAAATTGGTCAAACCAATTTGGCAATGGTATATCCATAGATGTATTTGACTATCAACAACTTACCTGGGCGGTAAGAAAAAATACAGTGTCAGACACCAGGTCACATAATATTAAGGACTACATCAATTAGATGTTTTCATATAAAGTTAACAAAACTATTAAGCTATATGATGCAACAGATATTAATGCATTTCATTGTCGCTGTACTGTACACTGACAATGACAATTAAAATGGAATGTGAAACTGATATCGATTATTTGCATTAACGCTATATCACCAGGTGTTCGGGGATGTCCTATGTATGTCGCGGGGGGAAACCAGACCCTGGGCCAGTGGAATCCTCATTATAAAAAATAAAAAAAAATAAAAAAAAAATTCTCTGGGACAGATAGTTCCAGCAGAAAGATCGTCAGCTATATATATTAACTTTTCTGACCTATAGGTCATGTTGTCATTCAAGAATGTATTTATAATATTGATAGACAAATGCGTTCACGCTGCATTGGTGAAATTAATTCTATGTATTTTTCCCTTCTGCCTCACCAATCGAGAACAACGCACAGTACAAAAGGATTCTGCTTCAGGTATTTGATAGTACCTGACGGACTTACGCAGGCCTTGTTTCACTTCACGCCATGACATGGCTGTTGAAACTTGGATGGTGTTTTTCCAGTACCCAGAATTATTAATATCGGAGCCGGGCACAAATCAACTGTGCCATGAGAAATAAGCTCCTGAGCTGCAGATTCTGCGCAAGCCTCTGGGACTGGGATTGTTATACTGAATAATCGACACCATGTCAGCATCCTTTTGAACATCCACTGGACTACAACACTTGTCCAGCATCAAGAGAAGTACTGCAAGGATAAAGGGGAAAACCTACTCATCCGATACAGGTACTACGAACTGGAATTCCTGGAGAACCTTCATCATGATGAAGGATTCGGCTACAGTGCCATCAACACAGCTAGAATTGCCCTGCCTGTTCTTTTTCAAAACAGCTACAGGACAACAGGCCATGGGGTCACTGGCTGGTGGTAAATTTGAAGGGTATTAAAACTCTAAACCCCTAGACTTGGTACACCTATATATGGGATGTCACAGTGGTTAACCACACTTCAGGGGATCCCACCAGCCAGAGTCCTAAACCTGAACCTTCTATGCACTAAAAACATATGTTAAAGGCACATGGAGCAGCACAGAGTGTCCAGTCACTACTCCTATTTTCAACTAGACACCATGCTCACAGCTTCAGACCAGATCTCTATCATTTGTTCAGGGAATGGTCAAACCAGACCAGGAACACCTTATCCAGTCATAAAAAACGGGCTACCCGCCAGAAAACACGGTATGTGCCAAGACCCTATTACCTTACATAGACACAACCTAATTATGCGAGGGAGATGAAAAGCCTTGTGGGTTGGTCACAAAACACCTTGTGGTCGGGTAACAAGCCTTTTTTGAAATGGCTCAAGCAGGTTAAAGCTCCTGGGATAAAACTAACATGTATAAAGTTGTCATCCCACAGGAGAAGCTTCCACGTCAACGGCAAAAGAATGGACGTGCCTGTAAACCACATCCTGGCTACAGCAGAATAGTGGGGGTAAAACGTTCAGAGAAATAAATTATTATAAACTGTTGACAAAACCTGTTTTTATTTGCAGGAAGATTCCAATCTGCAAATATTCAAATTAGCCAAGGGGAGCATTTAAAATTCTTCAGTGTTATTGTAAAATACCATTGGTTTTTTTTCTATAAACAGAATCATTGGTTGATTATGATAACACGCTTCCTCCCTCAAAGGCTTCGGCAGCGAGTGATATAAGCTGTTACACGGTTTGAAATCACAGAGCTTTGAAATCTTCACGAAGTCACTCACGTGACTCCGAAGTAAAATAGTAAGATTAAACGAGAACTTACCAGTTTGAAGTTTGATCTGTATTTTATGAGGAGTTACGATGAGGGATTACGTGCCCTCCGCTCCCACCCTCATTACATGGATCAAACTGATAATTGATGTCTCTTTATTCTTTACTATGTTACTTCAAATACGTGTCTGTCTGTGATTCCACACCGCTGCTTTGAAGTTATGCCGCAATGCGTCCTGGGGCGGGCTTCTTCACGTAATCCCTCATCGTAACTCCTCATAAAATACAGATCAAACTTCAAACTGGTAAGTTCTCATTTAATCTTACTATTAAATCATATTTATGACTTTAAAAATAAAAGATAAAACCTATTATGCTTCCTTCCTCAGCAAGAGCGGAACAAAGTGGCCAAAATGGCTGGTCAATTCTATGTCCAGCTCATCCTGATTTGCTACTTTCATGAACAAAGAGGGACCCGATGTGGGTGAGGAGGGGGGGGGGGGGGGGAGAGGGGAGAGGGGCACTGAGAGAACAAAGAGGGACCCCTGGGGACTACATTGAACACTTTGTAACTTTGTAGGCACTCTGCCCGTCTACTCTTTCCATACTTTGTGTATGGTATGCAAAACAAAGAATTTCACTGTGACATGTCACATGTGATAATAGAGTATTGTTCATTCAATCTTTAAATGTTAGTGAAAAGATGGTCTGTAGAATAAAGTATTGTGAAACAGAACTTCCTGTACCTGCTCTTCCTCGATCCGACGTTGCAGTGTTTCAATATAGTGCTGGACGGCCATGTAAATGAATCTGTACTGTGCTTCTGTCTGAACCATCCCGGAGCGTTGTGACCGCACCATCTGGATACTCTTGGGAACATCGATGTCGCAGTCCACACCTACAGTTTACAGAGTGTCCCAGTGAAGGGTTTATGTAACAAGCCACCCGCAAAACACTATTTGCTAAGTGTACTGTCACAGATTCCAGTGCAATATTCACACAAACCACCACTCTCATCCACAGTCAAGAGCCGTCGTTCATACACAGCTCCAAATATACACCGTGGTGCTGTTCCCTTTTCACCTACACAGCTGCTCAGTTTAGATTTTAGTTTAAAGATACAGGAGACAGGCCCCTCGGTCCACCGACCAACGACCCCGGAAACACCGACACTATCCAACACACACTAGCGACAATTTATAATTTTACCAAAGCCAATTAACCTACAAATCTGTAAGTCTTTGTAGTGTGGGAGGAAATCGGAGCACCCGAGGAAACCCCACGCAGGGGATAACGTGCAAACTCCTTACAGAGAGCATCTATGGTCAGGATCGAACCTGGGGTCTCTCGTGCTGTGAGGCAGCAACTCTATCACTGCACCACCGTGCTGCTTTTGACGACTGGGTAAGAGATATTTTTAGGCAGAGCATGGCACACAGGGCCTGCTGTTAAACATTCTATAGATTGCATGCAATGACAGTAAATAAGTGGCAAGTAGCTAACGATCTTGTAATTTGGGGTTCAAGTCTCACAATGCAAAACGCTCGGCGCTTACAGTAAAGCATGTACGCACCTTTTTCTCTGATAATGTCAATTAAGATGTCGATCACAATGAAAGTTCCTGTGCGCCCAATCCCCGCACTATTGGAAGAAAAGATGAGGTCAGTTTCCTATACCAAGAGCTAACCTGAAAGTAAAGATGTTAAAATATCAACCAATTTCAAGAGAGTGTTAGATTTTGCTCTCAGGGCTAAAGTAGTCAAGGGATATTGGGATAAAGCAGGAACAGGGTTCTGATTTTAGATGATCTGCAATTGGATCCTCGACTTCCTCATCCACAGACCACAGTCTGTTCGAATTGGCAGAAACACTTCATCCTCAATGATAATCAGTAAGGGAGCACCTGAAGGCTGCGTGCTCAGCCCCCTGCTCTATACTCATGACTGTGCAGCCGGACATAGTGCGAACTCCATTATCAAGTTTGCTGACTACACCACCATTGTGGGACGAATTACAGATGGTGATGAGTATAGAAGTGAGATCGACCGACTGACCATATGGTGCCAGCACAACAACCTGGCTCTCAATATCAGCAAAACCAAAGAACTGATTGTGGACTTTGGAAGAGGAAGGTTGAGGACCCACAATCCTGTTTACATCAATGGGACGATTGTGGAGAGAGTCAAAAACTTCAAATTCCTGGGCGTGCATATTTCCGACGATCTTTCCTGGACCCAGCACACTGATGCAATCATAAAGAAAGCACATCAGCGCCTCTACTCCCTGAGAAGATTACGGAGATTCGGTATGTCAAAGAGGATTCTCTTGAACTTCTACAGGTGCACAGTAGAGAGCATACTGACTGGTTGCATCATGGCCTGGTTCGGCAACGTGAATGTCCAGGAGCAGAAAAGACTGCAAAAAGTTGTGACCATTGCCCAACCGATCACCGGTTCTGACCGCCCCACCATCGAAGGGATCTATCGTAGTCGCTGCCTCAAATAGGACAGCCAACAGCATCAAAGACCCACGCCATCCTGGTCACACACTCATCTCACCACTGCCATAGGGAAGAAGGTACTGAAGAAGCCCGAGAACTGTAACATACAGGTTCAGGAGCAGCTTCTCCCCTACAGCCATCAGACTATTAAACACTACAACCTCATAAGCTATGAACTAGAATAGATTATTATTATTGCAGTTATTATTTGTTCTTTTTTCCCCTGCGTTTTTGTTATATTATTTATTATGATTACATATTCTGTTGTGTGTTACATATTATGCTCCAGACTTTCCAAGCCGCTGAGGAATGTTTCACCCGACTCCGGAGTTCCATCGTCATGGCAAGAGGGCCCCGAACTCCGTTGTTTCACAGAGGAAGAGGACTTAACTTTCTGGCGCCTTTCCCCACAGTGGAAATTTTTGATTCTGCTGTGGGGGGACGTTTGTGTTGAACTCTATAATGTGTTGTGTCCATTTAAAAAAAAAAAACATTTTCTATTGTTTGTATGGAAACTTATTATTCATTTTATGTAAAGCACTTTGGTGTCAATGCGAGTTGACTTAAAACGTTCTATATAAATAAAACTTGCTTACTTACTTACTACTGTTATGCTGCAGCAAGTAAGGATTTCATTGTTCTATCTGGGACATATGACAATTAGACACTCTTGACTCTTGATCATATTGAATGTTTCTATGTACGATGTTTCTAATTCAATTTCAGAGACCAAAAGTTCATTGTTAAACATGCACTTGCAGCATGTTCATGTGGCGATGTTACTCGGGTAATGCAGAATTTTTATTTGCAAAGTGCAACATTAATCTTAGGAGTGCTCGATCTTTGCAATTATTGTAACAAATGAATAGTCCCTATTCCACTGCCAGCATGTCGAAGCATTAATGGGCAGAGAGAGAGACATTATTCCAAGAGTCGAGAAGGTTTAATTGTCATATGCGCCGACAATGGAACAATGACATTCTTAAACTTAGATAGAATATAATAAACAAAATTCAATAAATCAATAACCGGAGCGAATCCAAGTGGTCAGGGTGTGAATGTACAAACTCCGTACAGACCGTACCCTCGGTCAGGGTCCAACCCGGGAATCTGGCGCTGTGAGGCAGCAACTCTGCTGCTGCGCCATTGTGCATCCCTTGGTGCTAAACCAGTTATTAAGGATGCAAGCTCCAGTGAAATAGCAATAGATGTTCTGGTGATTTGCAAACCTTTGCAGAAGTTATGTGGTCATGTTATCCGTGCTCTCACTGAGTCAGCATCCTCAGGAGAGATGAAAATTGGTTGGCAATATAATGTTGAAAAAGCCAATGTCATCAACTAAGGGGAACTGCAAAGTGATTGTTGCTCTGGAGGTTTGCTCATTTTTATCCAATCTTCTTTTGAAGCTGTGAAAAGGCAATAATATTAACATTCCCATTTCACTTTAATGACATTGGCCTTATCAAAATGTTTATTTCTTTTTTTAAAGGGACGAGGAAATAAGCTATTTCACACTCCGCAAAAGATTACTCTCTAGTATACAAGTAGGGCTGTGTCAAAAACCCCATACACAAGTGTGATGAAGTGATAAATTACTGGCATAGGGTTAAAGGTACACAAAAAAGCTGGAGAAACTCAGCGGGTGCAGCAGCTTCTATGGAGCGAAGGAACTTCGCTCCATAGATGCTGCTGCACCCGCTGAGTTTCTCCAGCTTTTTTGTGTACCTTCGATTTTCCAGCATCTGCAGTTCCTTCTTGAACACAATGGCATAGGGTTAAATCTCATTTCTTCCACAGTATTCTGCTGACTCCGAGGAAGGGTTCGGACACAAAACGTCACCCATCCTTTTTCTCCAGAGATGCTGCCTGACTCGGTGAGTTCCTCCAGCAATTTGTGTCTATCTCCATTAAAACAGTGGGTTATATCTTGACCAAGGAGAGAATTCCAGTTCCTGCACCAATCTGACTAATCGCTGGATAATTGATTTTGATTGAAAGGTACAACATGGAAACATGCCGACCATCAATCGACCGTTTGGATGCAATGGCAAATGACTGAATTCACCAACTTCAGAATAAACTCAATTCGGGGGATTAAGAACTAATGGTTTCACTGGTTTTGGAAAAAGGAAAGTGTAAAACAAGAGCACCGCACAAGATAATCAAATCATTTTTCATTTGTCCCCTGAGTGAAAAGAAGAATTTCATGTACACATCCAGAACAGATTAATTCACTTTCAGCGGTTTGCCTGTGATACTTTAAGAATCTGGTGTTACAGAATGCAGAAAGTTAATAAGAAGTACATCAAGCAATAAGAAAAACAATTGGGATGCTGTACTTTATTGCAGGTGTTTGGAGTATAATAGGGTGGAATGGCATAATTGTACGGAGTTTGGACAAGATCCCCGAGGAGCGCTGTGGTGACATTTTAACCTGTCTAGTTAAGGAAAGATATACTTGCTTATTCCAGTTCATCTTAAATTCACTTGATTGAATCCTGGGATCAGGGACTGTTGAATAGTGAGCAGGATAAGTTTATAATCATCCGAGTTTAAAGAAGTAAGGCAACCTTATTGATTGTATAAAGCAATGACGGAAGATGCAAAGAGGTTGTTTCCTTGGGCTGGAAGATCAAAGGAGAAAAGCCATAGCTTTGGGGTAACGGATCAACTATTTAGCTTTAAGAGATAATTCGCTTCAGAGTTGTGAATCTTTGGAACTATATCCTGGAAGGCTGCGGATGAGCAGAGGCTGATTTTTATACATTTGGATCATTCAGGAGGCCAGATGAGGCAGATAATCAGCTGTGATCTTTAATGGCAGGCACAGATAGCTCAAAGGGTCAGTTATTTTTGTTTTGGCAGTGCAATGCCTTAAAAAGTGGTTGTGACAAAATAACAAATGTAGCTTGAGGAATTTACTATTTTTACTGAAGCCAATTAACCTACAAACCTGTACGTCTTTGGAGTGTGGGAAGAAACCGGAGCACCCGGAGAAAACCCACAGGGAGAACATACTAACTCCATACAGACGGCACCCGTGGTCAGGAACGAAACCAGGTCTCTGGCAGACCAGAGCACTGCCCCTGCGCCACCGTGCTGCCCTCTTTATGTGGCATGATTTGTTGCTTGGCTCCGACTTCTCTACTTATCTTTTTTTTGCCCACCACCCCAGCCTTGCCTGGTCCTCTTTCCTGCCGGTAATGTTTGGGCTTAGTGTACTCCCACGAGGTACGGCTTGGAAAAGGGCACGGCTTTATTTGAAGTTTGGTTTTCTAACGCAGCTGTTTATTTTTGTAAGGACCCAGTCAGCCAATCCACCAGTGCTATGTCACATTGAATGAACTGAATTATCTGGAAAACTGGCTTCTGCCATTCATCATCCTTGCCCTCCATTAACACACAATGTTGTTCAGCGCTATACTCCAGCTTTGGGGGAAGAGTTTAATTAGCAAGCTGCTTATCCCGTCTGCTGAGCACAGTACAGCACAACAACTGTGAAGGACCCTTTAAAAATCCACATCAAGAACATAAGCAATGCTTCATTTCGGACAATCAGTCAGAAGACAGCAAACAAAGAGGGTTCATCACTCTGATGAGAGACGAATAAAATGCACCCTCAGCTGAAATATTATAAAGCAATTTCATCAAGATACAATAGTAAATTGGTGATTTGGTTTAGTTTAGTTTAGAGATACAGCGTGGAAACAGGCTGCAAGGCAGCAACTCTGACACTGCATCACTATGCTGCCCGATTCAATTCCAATTCAAATAGAAAACAGGGAGCCCTTTACACCGTCTTATCATCTTCCCTTGAGGTATTCAGAATAATGCTTTCTCTATTTTTTCCCCAGAAGATGAGGGTGAAGAACAGCATTCTGCCATCAGTCTTGACTATCCCTTTTCCCAATGTTCACGCTTACCTCAGTGCTCCAGAAAAACGGTTTCAGTTTGTGTTTTATACAGCAGTGAAGATACCTCCTGTTACCTGCCATTCATGGCTCAGGAGTCCAAACCTTTCCCCAGTAACACTCGACTCTAAGCACAAGGATCACCTATCGGCACAATGTTTTGGGCAAACTACTATTTGTTTAGTTTAGTTTAGAAATACAGCGCAGAAACAGGCCCTTCGGCTCAACGAGTCCACACCGACCAGCGATCCCCGCACACTAACACTATCCTACACACACTAGGGACAATTTACATTTATACCGAGCCAATTAACCTACAAACCTGTACGTCTTTGGAGTGTGGGCGGAAACCGAAGATATCGGAGAAAACCCACGCAGGTCACGGGGAGAACGTTCAAACTCCGTATAGACAGCACCCGTAGTCAGGATCGAACCCGGGTCTCCAGTGCTGCAAGAGCTGTAAGGCAGCAACTGTACCACTGCACCACCCAATTGTCATTACTGAATCCAACATGCAAGGAATCCACAATTATGCAGAGTCAGCACCACTATAACTATAGGTTTATAGACTGATCTGGCAATACTGCTGTGTTTGTTTATTTTCATAATTTGTGTTTTGCAATAATAGGACTTGGCAAATTAAATTTACCATCGCTCCTTCAGCCTCCATCTAGTTATTCCAGCACCATTAAGATTAAATAATTGGTACATGGCAGCAGAATCCACAGCTTGTGTCTAATTAAGGGGTTGAAACAACAAAGCCAATCGTAAATTATTTTCCACTCTATATACGTGCAGAAATATTTTTACTGCTGTGACTTCTCGTTTGAAACGAAAGCTTTTAGAAACATAGAAACATAGAAATTAGGTGCAGAAGTAGGCCATTCGGCCCTTCGAACCTGCACCGCCATTCAATATGATCATGGCTGATCATCCAACTCAGTATCCCGTACCTGCCTTCTCTCCATACCCCCTGATCCCCTTAGCCACAAGGGCCACATCTAACTCCCTCTTAAATATAGCCAATGAACTGGCCTCAACTACCCTCTGTGGCAGAGAGTTCCAGAGATTCACCACTCTCTGTGTGAAAAAAGGTTCTTCTCATCTCGGTTTTAAAGGATTTCCCCCTTATCCTTAAGCTGTGACCCCTTGTCCTGGACTTCCCTAACATCGGGAACAATCTTCCTGCATCTAGCCTGTCCAACCCCTTAAGAATTTTGTAAGTTTCTATAAGATCCCCTCTCAATCTCCTAAATTCTAGAGAGTATAAACCAAGTCTATCCAGTCTTTCTTCATAAGACAGTCCTGACATCCCAGGAATCAGTCTGGTGAACCGTCTCTGCACTCCCTCTATGGCAATAATGTCCTTCCTCAGATTTGGAGACCAAAACTGTACGCAATACTCCAGGTGTGGTCTCACCAAGACCCTGTACAACTGCAGTAGAACCTCCCTGCTCCTATACTCAAATCCTTTTGTAATGAAAGCTAACATACCATTCGCGTACCTATACTCATACCTTTTGCAACAAATGTAAAATTTAACAAAGGGTCGTGACAGAGTTTGAGGAAAATAAAGGCAATTAGATCGCTGGTCAGGATCTCCATTTAAAAAATATGAATAAAGTTCACTTCGAGATGCAAACTGTGCAACATTAATGGTACGCCAGTCCTGCTGATTGCAGAACAGACAACCCTTCAGAACAGTGGCAGGAAGGTAACAGATTTGATTTGGGATTTCTGAGAATTAGTTGCAGAGGCGATAGGAATGTTGTATCTGGTTAGCTTGAGGAATGAGGAAATAGCGTGCACCCTCTCCATGACACAAACACATGAAAATCTTGATTGGGCTGCAGAAAGAAACTGTAAACACAAGTGGACAAGAAACTGCAGATGCTGGAATCTTGAGCAAAACACAAAGTGCTGGAGGAACTCAGCAGGTCAGGCGGCATCTTTGGAGGGAAATGGACAGACAACGTTTCTGGTTGACACCTTCTTCAGAGAGATTGGAGTTGGGGGCAGAAAGCTGGAGAAGACAGGTGGGGATGGAGAAAAACTTGGCAAGTGACAGGACAGATGACATTTTGGGCCAAGAGTCATCACCTAACACTTGGTGGGCTCTACGTCAGCCCAACCTCTAGTTTCCAGCTTTCTTCCCCCTACTCCAACATGCTCCAATCAACATCAATGATGCAGAAGTGGATAAGATCGAGAGCTTCAAGGTCCTTGGTGTTAATATGGTCTGTCTTGGACCAACCACATTGATGTGACAGCTAAGAAGACACACCAATGTCTCTACATCCTAAGAATGAGGACATTTGGCATATCTCCAGTGACTTACAAACTTCTACAGATGCACCATAGACAGCATGCTTTCAGGTTGCATCACAGCTTGGTTAAGAACAGCTCGTCCCAAGACCTCAAGAAATTGCAGAGAGATGCAGATATAGTCCAGTCCATCACAAGGACCAGACTGCCCACCATTGACTCCATCTACACTTTACACGGTCCTGGAAAAGCAGTTAAACATAATTGAAATCTTGCCCGGTCCCAGTCATTTCTTCAGGGCCAGGTGATGCGTGCCATGCACGCATCACCTGGCCCTGAAGAAATGACTGGGACCGGGCAAGGTGCGTGGTGATGTAGGCAGTCGCGCATGGCGCCCCAGGAATTTGGGATTCACAAAATCTTCGCGCGCCACCTACGTGGTGCGCAAATGACGCCCAAGTGAGACAGGCCCTTTCCTCTCCCTGCTCCCGTCCGGCAGAAGGTGCAGAAGCTTGAAAGCACACACTGCTAGACTTAGGAACAGCTTCCATGGCCCTGTCCCAAATTGAAGGAGGAGCACCTTGGAAGACACTGAACACCACAAGGCTTTTATCAGCCACATCAGAACACTGACCCAGAGCCTTGTCCCTGAAGGAAAGGCCAAGGTGACAATAACCTGCTGTAAACATCTACAAAGCAAACCTCACAAAACATGCCGTTTGACAGCAAAGAGTTTCTTACACCAACCGCTTCAGGACCCCATCCATACAGTAGACAGTCTAAAGAGGAACATGGAGACATTAAGTATGTGAAATGTCACCATTCCATTAAACCTATTGTACTCAACTGAAAAGAGTAGTTGCATTTAACCCCCAATACATGCTTATTGGAAGCCAATATTTTAAGTTTGGTGTATATCTTGTACCTATTTATAGCTTTTGTACTGGAACTTGACTTGATTGTATTTATGTATATTATAATCTGTTCTGACAGCATGCAAAACAAAGTTTTTACACTGTACAATAAACCTAACCCTTTGTCTGCTTTGGCGTCTGCCAAAATAGCTCAGTTGAGAGAGCGCTGGACTGAAGATCTGTAGTCCTGGTTCAATAAGGGCAGCACCCCTTACAGCACCAGAGACCCAGGTTTGATCCTGGATACGGGTTCTTGTCTGTACTTTCTCCCCATAACCTGCATAGGTTTTCTCCAAGAAGCTTGGTTTCCTCCCACACTCCAAAGGCGTACAGGTTTGTAGGTTAAATGGCTTAGTATAAATGTTTTTAAAAAATTGTCCCTGGTTTTGGATAGTTCTAATGTACGGGGAAATCGCTGGCCGACAGGGCGCACCCGTGAACATTATGCCAATTCACTGTCAAATAATGTAAGTTTCCACCATCGGCCTAATGAGAGTATTACAGGGAGATCATCCATCAGAAATATTGAGCATCATCCATCATTAAAATTAAGTGTAGGAAAGAACTGCAGATGCTGCTTTAAATCGAAGGAAGACACAAAATGCTGGAGTAACTCTGCGGGTCAGGCAGCATCGCTGGAGAGAAGGAATGGATGACGTTTCGGGTCGAGACCCTTCTTCAGATAAAATGAAGTGCTCAGCTTCAACCCAATTTCTCCCATACCTGCAGTGAACCACGCTTGGTCCAGTTTCCGGGATATTCTCCTGTTTGATATTAATTTCTTCGAGGAAATCCAGAACACCACCCGGATCACTGGGAACACCGTGATCAGGCCACGTTTTGAAGTGATATTGCCACACAGTCCTTTCAGTGCTCTGCTAAAAAACAGAGATTTATATTTAGACCATTTCCACTCTTCCAACAGCAAAAAAAAACAAGAGAACAAATTAAGGGCAAGAGACCGCATGCACTCTTTGCCTCACGTTAATTTTTAACTCCATGCTCACCTGTCCTACTTGAGAAAGTTTGAGCTCTCTTAAAATATAGTCATGTGCTGGGTTCTCACGAACATTCCTGACACGCATAGCACCGTACTCCTTCAACGACATCTCATCTGGCCAATATTTAACACACTTGCTCTGAAATAAAGGATCAGCATAAGAACGTTTTCAAATATGCAAAACAAAATATAGAACTTCATGCTGTCATGGAGGAGAACGTGCTGGGATGGGCAGTGCTACGAGGCAAAGATTCAGATAATTTTATTCCTAAGAGAGGATTTATATTCATATTCAGTGTTCAAGCTATTTTTGCATCTTGTTCGCATCCATCTTTGCTCTCTCTGCCTTGCATCTTTTCATTCAAAATATTTATCAATTTTACCTCATAATTAACCAAATTACTTGCTGGTTGAAATGACCCTGTTCTCCACCAACCCCCATGTGCATCCAGATATGTTTACATAGCAATACTGAGGCAGAAAATTCCAAAAGGAGGAAAATTCACTAGGTTCAGGCGCCTGGCCATAAATGTCACCAATTGAATGAATGAATGAATCTCTTTATTGTCATTGCACATGGTACAACAAAATTTAAAAGTCAATCCCACGGTGCGATTCACAAGAGCAATTTTAAATATATAAGAAAAAGTAAAAATATACACATATAAAAAAGAATTACAGATAAATAACAATAGCTGCTGAGGTAGAACCATTCAGTTGAATGTGAGTGTTATTTCTTATTTTGCATTGTTAAGTTCACGTATGGTTATGGGGTAGAAGCTGTCTCTGAGTCTGTTTGTGTGAGTTTTGAAAGATCTGTACCGTCTGCCAGAGGGCAGCAGGTGGAACAGGTTGTGTCCAGGGTGGGAAGGGTCCTTCAGGATGTTGGCTGCCCTGCCAAGGCAGCGAGAGCTGACGATGTCCTTCAGGGAGGGCAGTGGGCAGCCAGTGATGTTTTGTGCGGTGTTGATGACCCTTTGAAAGGCTCTCCTGTCCGCTGCAGAGCAGCTGGCATAACATGTGGTTATACAGTACGCCAGCACACTCTCGATGGAGCAGTGGTAGAAGGACACCAGCAGCTTCTCCTCCAGGTTGTTTTTCCTGAGGATCCTCAGAAAGTAGAGTCGCTGCTGGGCCTTCTTGACTGCTGTGGTGGTATTTGTAGCCCAGGAGAGATCCTCCGTAATTTGTGTGCCCAGGAATCTGAAGTCTGAGACCCTTTCCACACAGTCCCCATTGATGAATAGGGGTTTGGGGGCTGCACCGTTCTTACGGGAGTCTATGATAATTTCCTTTGTTTTTGTGGTGTTTAGGATGAGGTTGTTGTCTGAACACCACGCTGCCAGTCTTTGGACTTCCTCCCTAATTTGTCCTGGTCCAATGATGCCATGGTCAGGAAAGCACACCAACGCTTCTATTTCCTCAGAAGACTAATGAAAGTCAGCATGTCTCAGACAAAGTATAGTTTAGTTTAGACTTACAGCTTGGAAACAGGCCCTTCGGCCCACCGAGTTTGTGCCGACCAGCCCGTACATTAACACCATCCTCCAAACGAGGGACAATTTTATAATTTACCCATGCCAATTAACCTACAAACCTTTACGTCTATAAAGTGTGGCAGAAAACCCACGCAGGTTACTGGGAGAACGTACAAACCCAGTACAGACAGCACCCGTAGTCAGGATCGAACCCAGGTCTCTGGCGCTGTAAGGCAGCAACTCCACCGCTGCCCCACCGTTGTCATGTATCTCAATACACATGACATAATAAACCAATCGTGACATTAATTAACAGAAGAAAATAAATTGATCATCACTTTAAGAATTTAACTGGAGAATGATTAAAGTAAAAAAAAGGTCTGAGGAACAAGAGCTACACAGGGATAAGCACAATGACATAAACAATAAGCTCTAGGGAATCGATGAGAATTGGGGGAGGTGGAGGAATGGGGTTTTTAAAGGTGAAAATACTCAAGCATAACAGCATTTGTGGTACTAACTCAGATCAGCCTGCAAGTACAGGAGCATGAACTGCACTGGAATTTGTTGTAGATGGAAGGTAGAAAAATCCAAAATTGGCGACAAGATTCTTTACACTTCCCTTCCACCATGGGCACCCAAGTTACCAATATTCAACACTGACCAGGACTGAATGATTACTCAAGTAAGAGAAATCAATGCCCTCAGTCGAGAAATGGTTCGTGGATGCAGAGAAATTATGCAGCTAATGCAGCGATAGTTGTGTGGGATTTGATGTAAGCTCCTGCTGAGATCAGACTGATTATTGTGTGGATAAATCTGGATAGACTCAAGGAACTGCAGATGTTGGTTCACACAAAATGCTGGAGTAGCTCAGCAGGTCAGGCAGCATCTGTAAAGAAAGCTGGACAAGGTGAGAGGTGGGTCAAAGCTCCAAACGGTTCCCAACCCAATGGACAGGTGATATATTGGGTTGGGCACCTTTCTTCTCCCCTTCCTCCCCCCTCACCACGATCAGCCTGAAGAAAGGTCCCGACCCAAAATGTCACCTATTCGTATCTCCCAGAGATGCAGCCTGACCCACTGAGCTACTTTAGCAGAAGACAGAGTAAATGCAAGAGTAACTCAGTGGGTCAGGCAGCATCTCTGGACAAAAGGAATAGGAGACATTTTGAGTCAAGACGCCTCGTCAGAACTTTGCTTTTCTTCCCATTAATCTGTATTACAGGGTCCACCGAACACAATTTAAAACAATAGCTTCAAGTTCAATATGACTTACTTTTCCTCTTTCCACTTCTTTTGTTGTCATGACAATTACTCTCGAGTTTTCTTGAAAAACCATCCTCCAAAAGTCATTCACTGTGTTCTGCAAACAGCCCTGTGTAGCAATGTAACTCTTCTTTGGCCTGGTTGTGGTTCGATTACTATCAATGTCATGCTGGGTGAAATAAATGAATGCAATAAATTAACAAGTCACACCTGATTAATAACCGTTAAAATATAAAGAAAGAGTTACCAGCAAGATAGAGACTTTGTTTATTGTATCCTCGGTTCCACAGTACAATCAGAGAAGGCAAGCCTTATTTCAACAATCTATATCCAATTATAGAGGCAAGACAATGAGAATAATAAACAACTGATGGAATAGATCCAATGGTTAACTAATTGAATGATTTGTATGTAAGGCACATCGAGAAAAGCTACCATTTCAACGTGTTTGCACCTATTTGTAAAGAAAAAAAGCATTAATGTTGTTCCAGGAATATCTCAATAAGTATCTCATAAATGACTGCATTTCTAAAATAACTTCTTCGTGTAAGCTCTATTAATATATTCACAGTGGATTCTCACAAAAAAAGACAGCAAAATAAGGAACGTGTAAATACTGAGACAAGAAACTACTTAAGTGTTCAAGAAGGAACTGCAGATGCTGGAAAATCAAAGGTAGACAAAAGTGCCGGAGAAACTCAGCAGGTGAGGCAGCATCTATGGAGCGAAGGAAATAGGCCCAAAACGTTGCCTATTTCCTTCGCTCCATAGATGCTGCCTCACCCGCTGAGTTTCTCCGGCACTTTTGTCTAAGTAATGCTTAAGTCATGAGCAAAACACAAAGTGCTGGAGAAACTCAGCGGGTCAGGCAGCATCTGGGGAGGGAATGGACAGAGGACGTTTCGGGTCAGAGCCCTTCTTCAGATAGATTGAATTAGGGAGGAGAAAGCTTGAAGAGAAAGGTGGTGGTGGGGCAAAGCCTGGCAAGTGAGAGGCAAGGAGAAAGGGACGGAGGAGCTTAAGGATAAGGGGGAAATCCTTTAAAACCGAGATGAGAAGAACTTTTTTCACACAGAGAGTGGTGAATCTCTGGAACTCTCTGCCACAGAGGGTAGTTGAGGCCAGTTCATTGGCTATATTTAAGAGGGAGTTAGATGTGGCACTTGTGGCTAAGGGGATCAGGGGGTATGGAGAGAAGGCAGGTACAGGATACTGAGTTGGATGATCAGCCATGATCATATTGAATGGCGGTGCAGGCTCGAAGGGCCGAATGGCCTACTCCTGCACCTAATTTCTATCTTCTTCTAGGAGGAGTTGACAGTTGGGAGAAGTAAATGACAATGGCTAGAGGTGAAAATGAGACAATAGTGCGTCAGAAAAGGAGAGAGGAATTGTAAAATGTAAACCCGATGGTAAGGGAAAGAGGGAATAATGAAAGGGAACTGTGCTTTTCGGGGATGGGATGAGCACACAAAGGAGGGAGAGGAGCAGCGGTAGACACACCATACTGGAGCAACAGAGCAGCTCGGCCAGTTTCTCTGGAGAAAAAGGATAGGCGAGGTTTTGGGCCGAGACCCTTCTTCAGACGGAAAGTGGGGGGGTGGGGGGAGATTGAAACCTCACTTATACCTTTGCTGCACAACCTGCTGAATTACTCCAGTACTTTGTGTCTATCTTTGGTATTAACCAGAATCTACAGTTCTTTGTTTCTACAAAGGAGCAGGATGACTGGAGAGGGGGGGGGGGGGAGTCGGGGGATATTACTTGCAATTGGAGAATTCAATGTTCATACCATAGCTACCCAAGGAGAATATGAGGTGTTGTCCTTCCAGATTACGTATGGCCTCACTTGGTGTGGAATGGGAAGAAGAGTTAAAATGGTGAACTGGATGATCCAGCAGGTCTTGGCGAATAAGTTAGTTTAGTACACTATGGTTGGTCTCACCGATGTAACAGGGCCACATCGGGAGCACCCACGGCAATAGATGAGGCTGGAAGAGGTACACGTGAACGTCTATTCCACCTGGAAAGGGTGCTGGGCTCCTTGGATGAGGGCATGAGAGGAGATGCAAGGATAGCCGTTTCATCTCCTGTGGTTACAAGAGGACCTGGGGAGGGGCGGGCTGAGTGAAACAGGAATCTGTAAAACTATTTGTGGATTTTTGATTTGGGGATGCATGGCTAAACTATGCAGTGAAACCAAGATTTAACTGTACAAGACTCAGCTGAACATTACGTTGACGGTGCTGGCATTTTCAAGGCACTGCTGGGTGTTAGCTGAGGTCTCAGAGCACACCATTTCTAGCCCTTCTTCAATATTAATAATCCTGAAACATTAATTATCTCCATGGAACTTGGCTGCCTTGAAGTCCTTCCAGCATTTTCTGCTTTTACTTCAGATTTCCTGCATTCGCAAGGTTTTCTTTTGGCTTCCATTAATTATAACCCTGTTTCCTGTTCATCAATATTTTATGCATCTCTGAGATTTTTTTGTATGAACTTTTCTAAAAAGCCTACCCATGAGACGTTATTTTCAATACTTCTAATTATCCAAATCAGTTACATCTACTACATTCATTTCAGCTGTCAAAGGTCAGTCAAATGCAATTTGCCACGAACAGGTCTTGTGGCTGTTAAATTATTCCTTGCACCACTTAAATTAACTAATGCGATCTCAAGTTATGTATTTTAGGTTTTTGACCATAATTAGTGGTAGATTAACAAAACCAATGTAATTCTTCAATAGAGGTATTATAATGGTTACCCTCCAAAATAACTTACATTTTTGTGAACAGTCTGTTATATTTTCTATATATCAGCAACCCACGATACACAAGAACAGGACCCAGTTAATTAAATGCCCAGTTCTACTTCCATAAAAACGAGTTCAGTTTATTATTGTCACGTGTACCAAGATATAGTGAAAAGCTTTTGTTTTGTGCTATCCAGTCAGTGGAAATACAATGCATGATTACAATCAAGCCATCCACAGTGTACAGATACACAATAAAGGGAATAATGTTCAGCGCAAAACTGAGTCCAGTAAAGTCCGAGGGTCTCTAATGAGGCAGATGGGCGGTCAGGACCACACTCTAAATCCCTTTCCACAATGATTCATATTAAATGTCTACTCTTCCTCGGAACACATACATTCTCACTTCCACCATTTGCAAATGGCCATGCAAAATTTGTCGTATTACCTTCATACTTTCATATTCTCACAAAATTTGTCATATTCCCAGCAGTTAAGTACCTACTTGCAGAGCCACCAAGTTAAGCTTTAGGTATTTTTTTTTTAAACGGTTGCATATAAATTCTATGTGGAAATATGCAAAGCATTGAATATTTACCGTAATAAAATTTGCGTTGATGTAATCAGAACCAGCTTCAGTCACGTCTCCATCATGGAGGACCACTCGAGTGTGATCAACTAGAAGGAAGAAGTCATTGCTTTTAGTTATGGAAAATGCTGTTGGGAACTTGCTTTTTGGAGAGGAATTAAAGGAATCTTTATTCTTCTAAACACGTATACACTGAGAATGTAAACCCCATTTTTTTTCACGCATTATGCTGTGGCCCAAAATGGATGAAGTAGTCTGTGAAGATAACCAGCCAGAAGGTGCAGAAAACAGAACTGTAAAGCACAAGAACAAGCCCCACAGCCCACAATGTCTGTGCCTGCCTGTACAACATCTGTAATTTCACCTGCCTGTACATAATCTGTATCCTTCGGGTGGACTATGCAGGGGAAAACTGGATATTTTTAGTGCCTTCCCTCACAGTGAATTCTGCTGTGGGGGGACGTTTCTTGTTGATTTCTATAGTGTACTGTTCTGTGTCTTTTTTCTTTTTTCTCTTTTTTTGTTTTTATGGATTTATTGACATTTGATTTGATCTGTTCAATTAATTTGATCAATCTCTGTAAAGCACTTTGGTTCAAATACTGGTTTTGTTGAAAAGTGCTATATAAATAAAGATTATTATTATTATTATTATTCCCTTCCCGGCATATCCATTTGCCTATCCAAAAGACTCTTTAATGCCACTATCATATGTGTCTCCACCACTACACCTGTCAGCATGTCCCAGACACCTCTCCCTTTGCCTAAAAATCTTGCCCACTCACATCTCCTGTAATATATACGGCTCTCACCTTAAATCTATGCCCACTTGATACTTTTACCCAGGGACAAAGGTTCTGACTGTCTACCTTGCGAGAAAGATAGGGTACAATTCAAAGGCACCTGGTTTAGGTTTGGCATCCAGCTGACGTTGAAGGTTCAGAAGTTACAATAAGAATTATTGTGCCGGGGGCTTTGACTTTGACTTCGGGAGAGGAATGGAGAGCAGGGGAGAGACAAGACTTTGCCTTCCATCACAGTGAGGAGGAGATTCACTGTGATGGATGTTTGTGTAAATTGTGTTGGTGTGCGTCTTGGTTCTTTTCTTGTATGACTGCAGAAACCAAATTTCGTTTGAACTTCATGTGAGGTTCAAATGACAAATAAGCGGTATTGTATTGTATTGTATTGAATGATGCTTAGGAAAGTAGAGGGGTCGGAGGAGAGTTAAAGTTAGTCACACAGCACAGAAACATGCAGGTTTGTAGTTTAGATGGCCATTATAAATTGCCCATGTGTATGGGATGGGATGTGGGGTAACATAGAACACGTGTGCATGGATGATCAGTGGTCAGCATGGACTCAGTGGCCGAAGGGCCTGTTTCTATGCCATGTCTTTCAATCAATTCAATACACGATGAGCTCGATCAGTCCATACTTACAAGGCAGGATGTTCTTGTACCGATTCTTATTTTTATTTTCCTGCCGCTGCCCATCCTTTCGGCTGTAGAGAAGCTTACACTCCTGCTGCTGTAGTGTCTGCAACACAACACCCTCATGTTAGGTTAAGTAGCCTGAAACTTTAAATGCAGCCACAGTTCTCTCTGACACACAGGGAAATGGAAACAACGAGGGGAGCCAGAGATACCATTCATTATACATGCATCCCGCTGAAAAGCAAACCGTGTGATATCCAGCCGGGGGTAAATTGAGATGTGGCTGTGATGTTCAGACTGCACACAGATGCTCAGCTGCACAGCGTCTGACATCAATGGAACCACATCAAGAAGTTGTGGGAGGAAAAGACAAGCTGTAAAACCAAATCAGTAAGGCTTTAAAGCTCAAGAGACGAGCATTTTCAGCAATAATATTAACAAAGGCCGTGTTTGACAGCAGTCAGTTAGATGGGAGTTAGATGGGAACCAAAGGATTTAGACAGTGAAGAGTACTGGCAGGAATGCAGATAATTTGACCGAGGACAACAGCTGGCTGTCATTTACAAATCACTCAAGGGATTTATGAACACTGACAGAATCCATAGAACGTTATGATCTTAGTCACAAAACATCTGCGCTTTCTGTAAAGCCATCCAAAATATACAGTAAATGGGAAACTGCAATAAGAGCACAAGGCAAGAACAATCCTGAGAACCCAAGACAGATTTTATATTCAAACTATCATCGGTTATTTTTAAACATATATATTTTTTAAAGATAATCTACTGTGCGGTTTCAGAAATTTCTGCTTTTTATTTCAGATCGCCTGGAATCCAAAGCCTTTTGCTTGCTATTTCTATTTTTTTTTTAATTGTAAACTTTGAAGTTGCAATGTAGACACGTTGGTGCCATGGGCAGCATTCATGCACTGTCCCTAAATGACCAGAGGTAAATAATAACGAGCCATCTTCTTCAATTGAGCCGATCTGCCTGATCAAGACTTTTGAGTGGGGAAGTTGAGGATTCAGAACCTTCTGAAGATGAGCGTCAATATATAAATTTACAGTAGACAAAAAATGCTAGAGAAACTAAGTGGGCGAGGCAGCATCTATGGAGAAAAGGAGTAGGCAACTTCTTCAGACAGATGTGGGGGGGGGGGGGGAAGAAAGGATGAAGCAGAGACAGTAGGCTATGTGGGAGAGCTGGGAAGAGGGAGGAGAGGAGGGAAAAAGCAAGGACTACCTGAAATTAGATGTCGATGTTCATACCGCTGGGGTGTAAACTACCCAAGAGAAATATAAGGAGCTGTTCCTCCAATTTACGCTGGGCCTCACTCTGGTAATGGAGGAGGCCCAGGACAGAAAGGTCAGATTCAGAATGGGAGGGAGAGTTGAAATGCTGGGCAACCGGCAGGTCAGGTTGGTTAGTACGGACTGATAAATTTACAAAGGGTGGTGAGTGTGTGGAATGAGCTGTGGAAGGCAGTAGTTGAGGCAGGTTGTCCCAACGTTTAAGAAACATTTAGACAAGTACATGGATCGGACAGGTTTAGAGGGATAAAGGCCAAACGCAGTCAAGATGCAAGATACAAGATAAGTTTAATTGTCACGTGTGCCAGATGGCACAGTGAAATGAATTCCCATACAGCCATACAATAAAAATAAACAGGACTCAACACACTATAGAATTTAACACAAAACATCCCCACACAGCAGAACCAAAGTTTCCCACTGTGTGGGAAGGCACCAAAGTCAGTCTCTTTCCTCCACTGTTCCCCGTGGTCAGGGTCTCCCCAAGCCCTCCGCAGTTGCAGCTACGGGCGGCCCGATGTCCAGGACTGCACTCCGGGATGATACCAGTCCGTAGGTGGGATTAATGCAGATGGGAACTTCAGCCGGTGTGGACAAGTTGGGCCAAAGGGCCTGTTGCCATGCTGGAAGACTCTGTGACTATATCTGACAAAGACTGGAAATTCCAGGCTTCATCTTATTGTTTCATGAATATATTTCATGAGTGAATGGAAAAGGCACTGCACTAACAAAATTAACAATACCCCCCGCCCACCCCTTACTGCCTTCAGCAGAGTGCATTCCCTCTGCATCTCCCTGGTTCACTCAACCCTTCCCACCCAAGCCACCCCTTCACCATGCATTTTCCCCTGCAGCCGCAGATGTTAACACCTGTCCCTATACCTCCTCCCTCACATCCATCCAGGGACCCCAACAGGTGAAAAGGAGGTTTACATACACCACCTCTAACCTCATCTACTGCACCTGCTAATCCTGACGTGACCTCCTTTACATCGGCAAGAGCAAGCATAGACTCGGCGACTGCTTAGTCGAACACTTGGGCTTGGTCCGCTAAGGCCAAGTTGATCTCCTGGTCGTCAACCATTTCAGCTCCCTTTCCCATTCCTATACTGACCCCTCTGTTCCGGGCATCCCCCATTGCCAGAGCGAGGTCACAAGGAAACTGGAGGAACAGCACCTCATATTCCATTTGAGTAGCTTACAATGTAATGATTAAACATTGAACTCTACAATTTTAGGGAACTAGCCTATATACCCCCCCCCCCTTTTTTCCCTCCTCCCTCTCTTTCCTGCACATCCATTTCTCCCCTCCCTGTCCACCTATATTCCTTCCTCTAGCTTCACAATTCTTCTATCCATATCTCACATCTTTTGACTTTCCATCGCTGACCTTTCCCCAACCATCGGCCCATCACATGCCAGACTTTGTTCTACCCTTCCTCTCTTCCAGCTTTCTCCCTCCTTCCCCTACCCACTAACAGTCTGAAGGTTCCTGACCCAAAACGTCATCTATCCACGTTCTCCAGAGATGCTGCCTGACCCGACCTCCCGACTCCAGCACGTTGTCTTTTTATTTGTAAACCAGCTGGTTTCTCCCTTCAAACATTGCTTGCCACTTAGTTACTGTAGGTGTCTGGCACCCAAAATGCTTCTTTGTGAACGACAGGATAGAAAGAATAAATAACAAATCCAACGTCATTTTCCTTTCCATCAGCGTTAAATTGCAAGTTAAAGGAGTTGGTGATTGGGTGGCTGACCTCTGCCGATCAAGGATGCTGAATTAAGAGACATTTAAATGACAAATATCTCAATTACAAACCAGGAGGTAATCTTAACTGGCAATTTACTTCCCAGCACTGATGGAATCAGTGACCTTTTAAACAGCTCTACTGATGGAAGCCCTCCATCAAAGTGCACTATTTAAGCATTTAAATGCAAAACACAGCAAACAATCAAAATGGACCAAGTATACATTTCTGACAGGAATCACAGAATTTTGAAAGCGTTCCGATTTTAATTCTCTCCCAAACTCTTTGATGTTACCATTCCATCAATGGAGGCTTTGAAATCCTCTTCCCAGAAATGAATGGACAGATCACAAATCCGATAAATACAGCACTTGATTCGCAGTGCAATTTATTTTTGCTCTCAGTGGCGTGAGAAAAATACGTACCTCAAACTCTTCCCAGAATCCTTGCTTCACCTTGTCCATCATCTCAGCCGGCTTGCTCAGTTCCCTCACTCGACTTTCAATCTCAGCTGCATTAATCCGTGTCGTGTTGAGCGGCTGTGGAGATAGGAACAATCACATAAGCCATTCCCACATTCTCCAGCCCTGAATATGAATGCCTCTCCTCCCATTTTCTTTCACTCCTCAATGCAGGACCATGGAAACATTGCTTGCTAGGTGGTCAAGTGCCCCAAGGAGAATATATAGAACATGGGAAAGCATAGCATAGGAACATGCCCTTATTTTAGTTTTGTTTCTTATTGTCACATGTAGTGAAAAGCTTCTGTTGCCATCCAAAGAAAAGACTATACATGATTACAAGCAAGTCGTCCACAGTGTACAGATAACGGATAAAGGGTACAACATTGATTGTGAGGTAATGTTCACGGGTCTCCATTGAGGTAGATGGGAGTTCAGTACCACATTCTACCCGATAACAGCTGGGAAGAAACTGTCCCTGTATCTGGAGGTGTGCGTTTTCAAACCTCTGTATCTCTTGCCTTGATTATGCTGGTGGCCTTGTCGAAGCAGTGTGAAGTGTACATGGAGGCAATGGAAGGGAAGTTGGTTTGCATGATGGATTGGGCTGCGTCCACAACTCTGCAATTTCTTACGGATGGATGGAACTTTTCCCAAACCAGATTCTGAGGCAGCTACAACATCCATGCTGAATGTGATGCCAAGATGAACTAATCTCACCAGCCTGCACATGATCCCTACTCCTCCATTTCTGCCTATCCATATAGGTTTGTCAAAAAGGCATCGTTCCAATTTTCAGAAGCCTGATGGGAATGTGTTCTTACAAGTCTATGGAGAATCAGAGCAGACTTTTAGAATCTAATTGCACTATATACTACTTCCTGTAGGAAATGAATAACGACTCCATTTAGAGTTGGTTGCATCTCGAGCCATATTTTGATTTATAATGTAAAAAGATTGCAATGCGCTGCAGAGGTCTGTGTAGGAACAGGCCCACGGAGAAGGTGCAGCAGTAAACCTTGGTGGGTGAAGCAATGTGGCACTAATATACACTGCACCGGCTCTGCAAGCAGAGTCTCATTCAAATCACAATAACTACAACCATCTTATTAGGAATCAATCCGTGTGAAGCGCCTGAAGCTGTGCCTTCATTATACTAAATCCAGGCTTTTAATTAGAAATCATCAGGGCTTTCAACACATCTATTCATTCAGATGTTACACAAGATGAGATGAAAAACACTAACATAAGGTTCATTATTTTCTAATGGATACTTTGTGCTTTGGTTATGCTAATACAATTGCCACCAACTGGAAGCTCAGTTGAGGCAGCATTTTTTCTACCTCTAGCCTGGCCTTGACCCCCCCCCCCACTCATCTGCGGTCACTAGCAATTTTTTTCCAGAAAAAGAGCAGCTTGAGCTTACAACTCTGTCATTGACATTCATTAAAATGCAAGACAGCGCCAGCTGAATATGCTGACTTTTACCCCCATGCTCCAGTGAGAACGCAAAAAGATAATGCCGCCACCGCGTTCCGGATAAGATATTAAACCCAGACCCCATCTGCTCTCTCAAGTGGATGGAAACATAATTCCGTGACGTTGCTCTGAAGAGCAGAGCTTCTGTGCCTTGGCTAATACACACCTTTCAACCAATGTAACTAAAACAGTGTACCTGGTCATGGAATGGAATGCTTTATTGTTACATGTAACAAGGCTCAGTGAGATTCTTTGCTTGCATACCCAACGTATACAAATAGCAGCCACCTACGGCGCTGACAAAGCACGCTGGCTCCTCCTTTTGTCACCCCCCCCCCCCAATATCCTAGTGTTAATGGCAGAATGCGGCACTGAGAGAGAAAGCATTTTTAGGGGTGGCACAGTGGCCCAGCTGGTAGAGCTGCTGCCTCTCAGCACCAGAGACCCTGGTTTCATCCTGACTTATGTGGAGTTTGCCTATTCTCCCTGTGACTGCATGGGTTTCCTCCAGGTGCTCAGGTTTCTTACCACATGGAGGTTTGTAGGTTCATTGGTCCCCGCAAATTGCCCCGAGTGTGTACTGAGTGGATAGAAAAGAGGAATAACATAGAAAAACATAGCTTGTCTTGGTGGACTGAAGGGCCTGCTTCCGTGATGGATCTCGAGCTAAATAAATGCATTGCTGCAAAATGGCTAGTGCACTTTAGGCGCAAAAACACTTCAAGGTTAAGATACAAGGAACTGCAGATGCTGGAATCTTGAGCAAAACAAAGTGCTGGAGGAACTCGGTGGCACAGCGGTTGAGTTGTTGCCTGCAGCGCCAGAGATCCGTGTTTGACCCTGACTACAGGTGCTATCTGTATGGAGTTTGTACTTATGACCTGCGTGGGTTTTCTCCGGGTGCTCCAGTTTGCTCCCATATTCCATAGAGTGATTGGCTTTGGTAAAAATAGTAAATTGTCCTGAAGGTGTATAGGGTAGTGTTAGTGCATACGGATAGCTGGTGGGGTGCAGACTCGGTGGGCTGAAGGGCCCATTTCTGTGCAGTATCTTTAAACTAAACCAAACCCCAGCAGGTCACGCAGTATCTGTGGGTAAATGGACAGGAGGCGTTTCGGGCCAGGACTCTTTCAGACTTCAAAGTATTCCATTGTCTCTTAAGTGCTCCAGGACATCCTGAGATTTTGAGAAGTGCTCTATCAGTTGTGGATCCTTTAGCAGAGTTTATAGATCAAGAATAATATTGCACTGGAATAGGAGTCTTGCCTCCCAACGTCTTGTCGTATGTTATATTTCTAATGCACCCTTAAGGGGCTGTCCCACTGTACGAGCTAATTCAAGAGCTCTCCCGAGTTTAAAAAAAAATCAAACTCGTGGTAAGCACGGAGAATTACGTAGCGGGGCTCGTGACGTCTCTTAGTGGCTAGCAACGCTAGCTGCAGCTACTCAGGAAACACGGTAAGCTCGGGAACATTCGAGAAGATTTTTCAACATGTTGAAAAATGTCCACGAGAGCCCCGAGTACCTACGAGCGGCTATTACCGTAATTCTCCGAGTTCGAATCAGGGGAAACTCGGGAGAACTCTTGAATTAGCTCGTACAATGGGACAGCCCCATTACTGTTGGAGTAATATTTTAAATATTTACTCCTGCCTCCCCCTAGTGGGAGAACCTCGACACAGCCACTGTACACAGTTTCCGACAGCTCAGATTATTCAGATCAGTGAGAATAAAAACACTGCAGGTAAGGGGGGGGATGGGGGGAAAGAGTCTAAAATACTGGAACTAATCTGCAGATAGAAAACCATTGAGACTCCAACCATGGTAGTTAGTGAATTGCCAATTGTGGGAAGTTAAATGGGAATTGGTTCAACAGAGGGTGTGTTTAACTTACTAACTTAACTTAAAGCAGGTGCATCAAGATTTGCAGTAGCAGCCAATCCATCTTGCATTTCATCCTATGTTTACTTTAAATAAAGTCAAAAGTTACTCCAATGAGGAATATTGGACCAACACATGAGGATTTTACAATAAAATAAATGTTTTGATCCAACATTCAGGATTGTTCATATCAATCTGTTTGAAAATGTTGCCTGAAGGAACCATACATGGGTCTACGACAGTGTAATAAAAATGAACTGCAGATGCTGGTTTATACCAAAGAGAGACACAAAGTGCTGGAGTAACTCAGTGAGGTCTGGCAGCATCTCTGGAGTACATAGATAGGTGATGTTTTTGGTCGGAACCCTTCCCCAGAGTGTTTGCTCAATCAGACTGAAGAAGGGTCCCGACCCGAAACGTCACATATCCACGTCCTCCAGAGATGGTGTCTGACCTAATGATTTGCTCCAGCACTTCTGTTCCACGGAAGATTCCAGCATCTGCAGCTCCTAGTGTCTCAATAATCAGCAGTTGCTCTGCATCATCAGAAAGACAAAACAATCAACAATTAAGGCCTTCGGCAGAATTCAGCCAAGCCGCCCCTAAATTCACCGTCACTCTAACAACAATTCCTTTTCAAGCCACAGCAGCAGTGTTTTGTCCCACACCGCTCGACATGCTCATTACCTGTTTGAGCTGCAACACAGTGCCCAGTGTCTCTACCATTGGGTTCTTTTTGTAGTGTTCCACCAGGTCTGTCAGTGAATCGAACTTCTCTCCTCCACCAACATCGTATTTTCCATCCTGTACAAAGAAAGGCAAAATGAAATGACGAGATAGCACAAGAAGCCGAGCATTTCATGTAATTAATCTTTATGGACATGGCTGAGCATCCATGTTCATCTAGTTACCACAGATGCAATCACAGGGAAGACATACTTAGTAGAAACAAGGAACTGCAGATGCTGGTTTACAACATAAAAGACAACAAAGTGCTGGAGTAACTCAGTGGATCAGGCAGCATCCTAGAACACATGGATAGGTGATGTTTCAGGTCTGGTCCTAGAGGAAGTACATAGCATGGAAAATCCAAAGCACACCTGCACATATGTCATCTTTGACCTAAGAGTAATCTATTCACTTTAAAATACAATAGGAATTACTTAATGCCCAATACTAAATTTAAAAAAAGTGAAAATGAAACCAACATCCTACATTGCCTTGATGCCAAGACACTGAGTTTCTTCATATCTTAAAGAACACAGTTGTACGGCTCAATTCTTGACCAAGAGCCTTGATATTCGCCAAGGGCCGGCAAACTGTACGAGGGGGAGAGGCGGTCTGCCTGCCGCGAACAACTAGGGGCCCGACAGGGGGGACCATTGGGGCTATATCGAGATCTTTGTAACTTTGTTGGCACCAGATACGTGGCGACTCTTTGCGTACTTTGTGCATTGTGGGCAAAAACAAAGAATTTCACTGTACCTAGGTACATGTGACAAGAAACTATCATTGATATTCCCGGTGATTTTTTTTTTGTGAGGTGGGGACCACAGGACAAAAGGGAATAAAGTAGCAGAGCTGAGAGGCTGCAACCAACACTATATCACAACGGGCAACAAGGGCTGAAGAGGGCCAGGCATAGAGAGGAACATTGCATCGCGGGACAACCAAAATGAAGGCGGCGGCTGCACGGGCTTAGTGGACGAGAAAATTGTATTGTATTGTATTGTATATCTTTATTGTCATTTCCTGAGTATTCGCATACCCAGAGGAAACAAAAAAACGTTGCTCAACCAGTGTCCATTCAGTGTGCATGAAAAAATAAATAGAAATAAAAAATACATGTCATGAACAAATTTAACACTCTACTAAACATTCAACAGCCGTTCCGACCGGCAGCGGCACAACAGCGGCTCTGCTGCAGTGTGGGGGTTTGTGCGCGATACTTGGCAGGGGGCAAAGTCCATTTAACAGTCTTATAGCCTGTGGGAAGAAGCTGAGGAGCATCCTGCTGGTTTTGCAGCTAATGCTCCTGTACCTCTTCCCAGATGGGAGGATGGAGAAAATGTCATGCGATGGGTGGTAAGGGTCTTTGATGATGGAGATGGCTCTGTTGATACATCTCTTCCTGTATATGTCCAGCAGGAAGGGGAGTGGAGCACCAATAATCCTGCTTGCGGTCTTCACTATCCTGTCCAGTTGGTGCCGTTCGTACGCCTTGCCAAAAGAGGAGACATTGGCGCCTCTTGCATATGGACTCGGTGGGATGTGCATGCTGTACTGACCGGGGCGATTGTGCTCATGTACAGAATAGTCTTGCTGAGCTGTGTGCAAAATAATGTATTTCACTGTACCTGGTACACATGTCAATAAAGAAACCTTGGGACTGTTGGACAAATGAGCGCATTCCATCATGCAGACCAGATCGTTAAGGAGACTGGAAATGTCGCATGAGTAAAATAATTCCCAGAGTTAAATTAATACATTTTGTTTGTCTCCTCTTTTGGCAATAATCCAATCTACTAAATATCTAAATTATTTTTATGAGCCTGCCACCATATAACGGGATATAAACAGACTGCAGAAGGTGATCAGCATGAAGACAACGATGTGAACAAGCAGAATTAGACTCAATGCCGCCACTTGTCTAGGGGAACGTCAATCAATGCCTGCAGTTCAGGGTTTATTAATTGTGGCCAACAGCGACAGCTAGAGATGCTGTTGACTGTCACTTGTAATTATACACTGTACTTCATAATTATAAAGACACCGTCACTTGTGGTGACCAAGTTAAAGAAATTAGAGATGGCATTTGGAAGAATTGAGGGCGTTGGAGGGGGTTAAAAACTGGAACAGCGAGAGAAAAACAGACAATGATGAGTTCAAGCAATTAAGACTCTTTCGTCAGACTTCACCAATACACTCATGGTACGTCTAAAGCATAATGTGATTTTGATAGCTGTCACATTTGCTTCGTGTGAAAATCCAGGCAACTGCAATTTATTCGTTTTTCTACACTAATGTCAGAATCCAAGTCAATTAAGTTCTCTCTTCTTCTGAAAACCACTGCCTATTTATATGCAAAGGTATGGGTACTGGTTTATTAGTGTCACATATGCCAAGATAGTGAAAGAGTTTGTTTGCATGTGTTCCGGTAATTTAATAGCCTACATCAGTACAATCAAGACATACGCAAGGGCAGCAGGTAGTGCAAAGAGAAAAATAACCAAGTGCCGGTTACCGACAAAAAGATGGGTTGGGAGATCACGACTTTATGAGACCTTATAAGAGGTCCGATCAGCAGTCTGATAACAGCGGGGAAGAAATTGTTCTTGAAGCTGGTGGTACATTCGTTCAAACTTCTGTATCTGCTACACAAAAACAGACACAAGGTACTGATGCAACTCAGCAGGTCAGGCAGCATCTCTGGAGAAAAAGGATGGGTGATGTTTTGGGGTCAGGGCCCTTCTTCAGACTTCTTTTGCTGTATCTTTCAGCATCTTCTGCACGATGGAAGAGGGGAGAAGAGGGAATGACCGGTGTGAACAGTTTCTTGATTATGTTTAGAGTACCCTTTGACACCATTTTCCTAAAACCTTCTTGTTTTATGAAGCCCTCATAGAAAATCATGCAGATTCAAAGAATGATGCAGCAAAGGACACCAATCAAACCGAAACGTCGCCTATCCATGCCCTCAAGAGTTGCTGATTGACCCAGAGTTACTCCAGCACCTTTGGTTCTTCGCAAGATTCCAGCATCTGCAGTTTCTTGTGCATCCCTACTTTTTCTTGCTTTTGAATACAATTCCACATTTTACGTTTGTGCACCCAATTGGAAGTTTATTGCATATTTTGTCTGGACTAGAATCAATGGTACATTTTCTACATTTAAATTATCCACATTACAAGCTACTGCCTCATATTTCCTAACCTAATGCATAATCACAGCCAACAAACCTTCCAGGCCGTTACCATGAAGCAGTGGTGATATATAATTCAGAAATTCTAACAGAGACGCAGATCTGCTGTGAAGCTTGTCCATTACTCTACCATTATCCTACAATGAGATTACAAGTCATTAAATGTGATGGATGCTGAATTTATAGCCTTCTGTCTCAGCAATGATTACTTCACGAGCAGACATTGAGATTAAACCATCATTGCAGTACTAACCCAATCCAATAGAGGATGTTACCCGTGTGAGATTCCTTTTAATGTAGATTGTCCATTGCACACCAGCCACCCCACAGACATGAAAGTGTGAGGCTGTGGTCCGGTGGCAAGGAGCTGTAACACAGCTGGAGTCTGGGCTCTGTAACAGGGATGATGACACTGATAGGTACAGTCTGCAGATCAGTATTCACACATACTGGTGGGCTCAGGTACAGTGCCCTGCCTACTCCTCACTCTTGGCCCGATCCATCACCCATCCTTCCCCTCCCTCACCATTGATCCTCCTCCTCGCTCAATCACCTAGGTTCCTAAGTCGTAGGAGCAGAATTGGGCCTATCGGCTCATCGAGTCTACTCCGCCATTCCATCATGGCTGATCTATTTTTCCCTCTCAGCCCCATTCTCCTGCCTTCTCCCTTGACACTTGACACCATTACCAATCAAGAATCTGTCAAACTCCGCCTTAAAAATACCCAATGACTTGGCCCCCATAGCCAAGGCTTCCTCTCCTTCTGTATGAGCCCGCCCACTAACTCCCCTCATCCTTAGCTCACTCCCTCTCTCTTGCACCTTCGTGATGGCACACTCTTTCTCTTTCCTACAAGAGCCCCCTCCTCCAACTTTCTTCTGAGCCCCCACCCCACCTCAGTACTCCGCCAGCCGGAGAAAAAAACGTCGCAAAAAGTCAATGATTGGCTTTTTGCCACAAGTTCAGGAGAGATTTTCTAGTGAGCTCATGGCCAGCCTGGTGGGAGTTCTCCCCCGATCAGGGATTGTTTTATTGAAAGACTTGCAATTGCACAGGGATATACCTGGCCTCTTTGGAAACTGCATCTGGAGACAAACAGTTTCAGCACAATTGCAATGCTGGCATCTACCTGATAATGTGGAAAATTGCCCAGATTTGTACTGTTCAAAAAAAGCAGTACAAACCCAATCGGCCTAATTAACATCCAATTAGTCTACTCTCAGTCATTAATAAAGTCATTATGCAAGTGTATCAACAGTGCTATCAAGCAGCATTTGCTTACCGATTACCTGCCCACAGAATACCAAGTTGTGTATGTCTGGACCACTGTACTGCAGACTTTGTCATAGTCTTGCTCCAATAGGGTGGCACAGTGGAGCAGCGGTAGAGTTGCTGCCTCACAGCGCCAGAGACCCGGGTTTGAACTTGACTGCCAGTGCTGTCTGTACGGAGTTTGCACGTTCTCCCTGTGACCGTGTGGGTTTTCGCCGGGAGCTCAGGTTTGCTCCCACATTGCAAAGACGTACAAGCTTATAAGTTAATTGGCTGATGTTAATTACAAATTGTCCCTTGTGTGTCAGATAGGGTGATCGCTGATCAGTGTGGACTCAGTGGGCTGAAGGACCTGTTTCTGTACTGTATCTTTAAACTAAACTAAAAAAAAAACACACAGCAGCAAGCACGTGGCAGTAATAGAGAGTGCAGGAGAGGTGCACCAAGATACTGCCTGGAATGAAGGGCCAGAGTTATAATGAGATTAATTAGGCTGGATTTATTTTCACTGGAAATAAAGCTGAAGGTAGACAAAAATGCTGGAAAAACTTAACAGGTGAGGCAGCACCTGCGGGTGAGGTACTGGCTTGGAGATCGCTTCGCCCAACACCTCCGCTCAGTTCGCAGTAACCAACCTGATCTCCCGGTGGCTCAGCACGTGAACCCCCCCTCCCATTCTGAATCCGACCTTCCTGTCCTGGGCCTCCTCTATGCCCAGAGTGAGTCCCACCACAAATTGGAGGAACAGCACCTCAATTTTTCCCTTGGGTAGTTTACACCCCAGTGGTATGAACATTGACCTCCAATTTCAGGTAGTCCTTGCTTTCTCCCTCTTTCCCCTCACAAGATCTGGAACAAGCTGACAGAGGGGTTGGTGGGGCAGGTACAATTGCGATGGTTGAAAAGGTGTCATCCGAAGAATTTAAAAAACTAGCAAATATATAAAGTAATTGAAAGAGCTTCTTTACGTGCATAAAGATAAAGTTCCGAAGGGGTCGAAATAGGATAAATCCAATATAATAATTGACACTAATACCATAATAAACCAATACTAAAATGATGAATAAGGAAATAACAGATGTGAATAGTTTTTTTTTTTAAACATTAGATATTAAAGAATACCTCAAATGTTATAGGGCAACGAGATAATGTGCTTAAAGCAATTAATGTAATTGTAGAAAATCTGAAGGCAACCTAATAGGAACGGGAGAATAGAAATGTCTACGCGCTCTAAATTTTTGCGAGTAAGGGATTTCAACGAGGCAGGAACAAAGACACAGCTTTTATTTAAAGCGGTGAATAAATCAAATTGATTAAACAAAATTAAGACAGGCATGGCAGAGCAAGTAATGTGATGCAGCTGCAATATGTGGAAGCTTGTGCAAATCATTGAGATCCATAGGTCTTGTGCACAGACCAAGCAATCTTGGCTCAGAATTGATTAACTGAAAGTAGCAATATTAGAAAATAATTTAGCTGGGCAAAACCAACATGGTTTTATGAAAGGGAAATAGCGTTGAACATTTTTATTCGTTTTTTTTTTAGGACACTAGCAGTATTGATAAAAGAAAACCAGCAGAAATGGTGTTCTTTGATTTCCAAAAAGCATTCAATAAAATGTACCATTTGAGAAGGTGACTACACATGTTGTGGACAATAGCATGATTGGAGGATTAATTCATTGACCAAACATTGATCTAAAATTCAGCACTGGGGAAACAGATAGTCCACCGGGTGGCGCCACCAATGGCTGCCTCGCCAACAATCTGTCCGTCCCATCCTTCTTTGTGCTTAAATAGTATAGTATGTGTTAAATGTATGTTTTTAGTGTTCTATAGCTTGTTTTCTGTGGGGGGGGGGGGAAGTTTGGGGAAACTTTTTCAAATCTCTTACCTCGACGGAGATGCGAATTTTCTCTGTATCGTATCTCCGTCCGCACTACGGCCTTTGCTGGAGATCGACCGGGAACTCCACCGCAGTCGCCTACGGAATTAACATCACGGAGCTTGCCAGGGATCGGCCTCGGAGTTTAAACCGTGGGTGCCTGCGGACTTTAACATCGCGGAGCTCGCGGTCTCTGGTTAGAGACCGACTTTCAGGAACTCCAAGCCGCAGGAGTTTCGATCGCCCCGACTGCAGATGGGTCGACTGCCCCAACCGCAGGAGAATAGAGGAAGAAGTTGGACTTTTTTGCCTTCCATCACAGTGAAGAATGTGGGGAATCCCCTGTGGTGGATGTTTATGTTAACTTTTATGTAGTTGTGTGTCTTGTTGCTTTTTTTTTGTATGGCTGTATGGTAATTCACATATCACTAATTGGTACACACGACAATAAATGACTTTTCAAACCTTTGAGATATGTACAATCTGTAATAATGACTTTGAGAAAGGACATGATTGTGATCCATTCAAGTTAGTTGCCGAGACAAAGATGTTAGAATAATTAATTTGTGAGGATTATAATTGACAGCTAACCGAGTGGACAAAGCATGACAGAGAGGAAGAGTATAACATGAAGAAGCATAAATGCTGGAAAAACTCAGCGGGTGATGCAGCATCTATGGAGCGAAGGAATAGGTGACGTTTCAGGTCTCGACCCGAAACGTCACCTATTCCTTCGCTCCATAGATGCTGCCTCACTCACTGAGTTTCTCCAGCATTTTTGTCTACCTTCCAGCATCTGCGGTTCTTTCCTAAACATGATGAAGCATGGTTATTCATATTGAAGGATCAAAACCATTGAAACAAGAATGATTGGGTTTGTATGATGAGTGTTTGACGGCACTGGGCCTGTACTCGCGGGAGTTTAGAAGAACGAGGAGGGAACCTCGTCGAAAGGCCTGGATAGAGTGGATGTGGAGATGTATTGGGAGAGTCTTGGACCAGAGGTCATAGGCTCAGTATAAAAGGATGTACCTTTAGGAAGGAGATGAGGAGGAATTCCTTTAGTCAGAGGGTGGTGAATCTCTGGAATTCATTGTCACAGACAACACCTTGGACTTCTGATGGTTTTCTGATGGTGCTCTGAACTTATCTTGTTTTTGGCACTTTTTCTTTTCACTGCTTTCTTCAATGTGTAATTTAAGCATTACTTATGTCTTTGTGTGTTGTCCGAGCCTGTGCGGCTGCGATGCTTCTGCAAGCAGTATGTTCATTGTCCCTGCACTCCACAATACCCGACCATAAGACCAAACTCAATTTCACTTGGGATGAGGCATACAAGGAAAGATTTAGCAGAGTTCTATAAAATTTCAAAAAAGTCAGTGATCTCATTGAAGCAAATAATATTTTGAGGGGCCTTGCCAGTGCAGGGGAATCTAACATTGGGTGGCAGTTCTAGGATAAGGGGCTTCTTAATTAAGATGAAGATGCGAAAGAGTCTCTTTGAGATTTGTGAATCTTTGAAATTCTTCAATCCATATTTGCCACAAGGATGTGACTGATTTTGTACATACACGGCAGAGATGAATTGTTATTTGATGCTTAAAGGAATCGAGAGACAGGCAGGAAGTGGAATTGAGACCAATGATCGATTCATCCATCACATTGGACAGTAGAGTGGTTCAAGAAACTGTACAACGTATTCCTGCTTCTGTTCTTGCTTTCAAACATTAGAATTGTAAGCTGTGCAATTACAAACACACACCTCCAAGCATCAATTATGATACACTTCTCACGGTATTGGTTACAGTTAGTTAAAAGAGCCAAATTTACATTAGTTTCACGTTAATGGGCCACTTAAACATCACTTACCTGGCATCGGATCATTACGTGAGTGACTTTTGGTTTCCCCTCGCTGCTCTCCCCTTTGTCGTCCCCAGTCCGCACAGATAAAACAAAGTCCCCAGGATGGCTTTGACTCTCTCGCACAAGGAAGCTTCCCGGCTTTCCTTTCTCCGTCAGCAGCTTCTCTGCCTCTTTCCCCGAGAGGTGTCCGTGGAACCACCTTTCCAAAAATACATTGTTAACAGAGCAAGCGAACAGCCATCAGTGAACGCATTGTGGCAAGCTCAAGTTCTAGGAACAATTACAACCCGAGTTCTAATAAATTCTATACCTAACAATTAGAACAAAGAACAAGTAGCACTGGAGCCAAATCCTCACAAATGTTGTAAATTAAGCATGAAACTCACGACCAAATTGGCGGTGATAAGCCCTCCCCTTCTATACACAACTGAAACAGCAAAACATTGTCTCCACACCAAACACATCAGAAGGGCAGGCAAACCAATGTCAATGTCTTCTCCAAAGCACTCTTTGGAGACCCTAGTTACATTCAGCCAGCTCTGCAAGGCCTTCCAAGTTGTTGGCATGTTTGACACCATATGGTTTATTTTTGAAACAAACCATGGTTTGGTAGATGGATGGAGAAAGAGAGACTGTAAGGATGATCTCCAAGCTTCCTTTGAGAAATGCAAATCTCTGGCTCATGATCATACCAAGGAGCTTTTAAGATGGTCGCGAGAACCTTAGATCCATATGTCAGAGCACATAAGCCCAGTGGTGTCGCCTCAAAAACTGCCAACCCACCCCACCCTCAGCCCCTCTCATGAGGTACCTCCCTTGTCTAACCTGTGGGAGAGTCTGTGGTTCCACAATTGAGTTCATAACCAGAGAGGAAGTCAAGCCATCCTAGATCCCACGGGATTTCCTCAGAACTTAATTTTTCCCGAATCATAAAGATTTAAAAACAATATCAATGCATTGTTTGTACCCTTTCAAAGAGTCATCGAGTGATACAGTGTGGAAACAGGCCCTTCGGCCAAACTTGCCCACACCGGCCAACATGTCCCAGCTGTGCTAGTCCCATCTGCCTGTATCCGGTCCATAGCCTTCCAAACATGTCCCATACATGTACCTGCCTAACTGTTTCATATTTCGGGCTCAGCATTAGCTTTAGATCCAGCCAAGATTGAAGTGCTAAATGCTCTTCTCCTTGCTAGCTATGAGGTTCCAGCACAAGTTTGGGACAATTCCAACCTTAAACACAAAAGAAAATGTAAAAATGATTTAAAATCCCACAGCTCCCTCAAGGCTAGCAGCTGTGGCAATGCGGCAGCCACACTCACCGTAGGGGCCACTCTTCAAGCAGATTGCTAAGATATGCAGATGAGAGGAACATGCGATTGGCATTGAGCTTTCACACTGCTGCTTGATGCTGAAATCGGTGTGCGAGATGGAAAAACATTCCCCAATGTTCTCATCCTTTGCACCGTGACTGAGGTGGGGAATATATGGATTTAATGCTCCTAACTAGACTATGTTGAAGTTATAACTGAGCAATTAACAAACAAAAATATGGTGCAATGGAATGCCAAGTGTTTCTATACGAGGATGAGCTTGTGCTGTGAAAGCTCTTAATAGGCCGGCACAGTGGAGCAGCTGTAGAATTGCTACCTCACAGGACCAGAGACCCAGGTTCAGTCTTGACTACAAATGCTATCTGTATGGAGTTTGTATTGTATAGAAGAACTTTTTTCACACAGAGAGTGGTGAATCTCTGGAACTCTCTGCCACAGAGGGTAGTTGAGGCCAGTTCATTGGCTATATTTAAGAGGGAGTTAGATGTGGCCCTTGTGGCTAAGGGAATCAGGGGGTATGGAGAGAAGGCAGGTATGGGATACTGAGTTGGATGATCAGCCATGATCATATTGAATGGCGGTGCAGGCTCGAAGGGCCGAATGGCCTACTCCTGCACCTAATTTCTATGTTTCTATGTATTGGAGTTTGTGACTGCCTGTGTATTCTCCGGGTGCTTCGGTTTCCCCCTTCGCTCCAAAGACGTACAGGTTTGTAGGTTGATTGGCTTCTGTTAATTGTAAATTGTTCCCAGTGCAGGAAAGTGCTAGTTTACGGAGTGATCGCTGGTCGGCATGGACTCAGTGGGGGCAAAGGGCCCGTTTCCACACTGTATTTCTAAAATAAACTCTAACCAAGATTCCAGCAACATTTGGGAAGCTCAACATCATCCAGAAAAGGCATCTCAGTTGACTGATACCCATTTAGTTATCTCCGAAATTCACCTCCTCTTTAGCACAACCTGCAGTTACACTATATACTGATAACATCTCAGCATTTCATCAGGGTTTCTTCAACAACACCTCCAAAATCCTCAATCCCTGCCGCCTAGAAGCACAAGGGCAGCAGGCATATAGGAACACTACCACTTGAAGGCTCCACATTGCCCCGACTTACTAATTTATCAACATGTCTTCATTATTGCAACAAATTTCTTCTTTGTTCTAAACTCCAGCAACACACTCTCTCTATCTCCCTCTCTCTTTAGAAACAGCACTGCAGGAAAATCTTCACCACTTAAGCGGTTCAGGACAACAGGTCATGACCACTTTCAAGGCAATTGTAGATTAGTTGGGCTTGATAGCCATGTCCTGTCTGAGAAGAAAAAACCTTGCCAACGTTTTCTTTCCCAAATCTCTGCTTTTACTTCCTTTAAGAAGCTCCTTAAAAGCTATCACTCTGATCAAACATTTGCTCTAATATATCTTAACTTAGCTTATTGTCACGTATACCGAGGTACAGCAAAATGCTGAAGAAGGGTTTCGGCCCGAAACGGTGCCTATTTCTTTCGCTCCATAGATGCTGCTGCACCCGCTGCGTTTCTCCAGCTTTTTTGTGTAACAGCAAAATGCTTTTTTGTTTCATGCTATCCAGTCAGCGGAAAGGCTATACATGATTGCAATCAAACCAGTACAGATACAGGAAAAAGAGAATGATGTTTAGTGCATGATAAAGTCCCGAAAAGTACAATCAAAGATAGTCCGAGGGTCTCCAATGAGGTATAGTAGCTCAGGACCACGCCATAGTTGATGATGGGATGGTTCAGTTGCCTAATAGCTGGGAGGAAACTGTCCCTGAATCTGGAGGTGTGCATTTTCATACTTTTGTACTTCTTGTCTGATGGGGAGGAGATTTAAGTGTTCAAAGTCAGTTTTATTTTGGTAGAACCCCCGCAAAGAGTTGAAAATACTGCATGACTTCAAGTTTTTTGTTGATGAATTAACATTAACAATCTCCCCTGACCACCTGTGTATGTTTTACTTTGGGCTACGATAGCCGAGTGTGAAACTATAATGCATTCCCTTATACCCAAAAAAGGATAACTTAAACTGACTTTATGCTGTTTGGCAAAATAATCTATGTGAGCATTCCAGACTGAAAAGCATTTGGCACCAGAGCAAGGTTCAATTTTAGTTTCCCCGAGTTACTGCAACAACTTTCAAGGGCAGCATAAATGTTATCGCACAGGGTTCAATGTCAGGTCCTGACTCACCTCTCGGAGGTAGGATCGGCACAGTTGAGCGGGTATTTCAGTTCAATGACATCACCATTCTTCTCCTTGAGCTGCCCATGGTGCTCCATGTAGTACTGCACCAGCTCAGCCAGTGTGGCAAACTTCTCCCCTCCGTACAAATCATAGTAATCACCGGTGTTCTGGATTTTGATGTGCGTAACGGCCCCATTTCGCCTGTCGGAGGTTAAAAGAAAAACATAGAAACATGGAAAATTGTTCGAGCCTGCACCGCCATTCAATATGATCATGGCTGATCATCCAACTCGGTATCCTGTACCTGCCTTCTCTCCATACCCCCTGATTCCTTTAGCCGCAAGGGCCACATCTAACTCCCTCTTAAATATAGCCAATGAACTGGCCTCAACTACCGTCTGTGGCAGAGAATTCCACAGGTTCACAACTCTTTTGTTGTAAAGAGGCACTTTACATCACGCCCAGATAATTAAAACTACCTTCTCTCCCTCTACACCAGAGTTTTTGATTTCAATTCCAAGCAAGGCCTCGCCTACCTTTATCTCTGTACTTCCTCCAGCTGTACAATACAGTTGCATTCGCACCCACAAGTTGGCTGCTGTACATCTCTTTGAAAGCATGAGCAGCACTTCAAATTAATTCACTGCCTATAAAAAAAAACTTTGCTGCATGCTCTCATTAAATGTAATATTCACAGAAGCATAGGCCTGTTGAAGCAGTCAACATATATCAAAAGGGAGCGTACTTTATTCTGAAATATAACCAAGCCTCTCAGAAAAGGTGACACGGTGGAGCAACAGTAGAGTTGCTGCCTCACAGCACCAGAAACCTGGGTTCGATCTTCACTACAGGCGCTGCCTATAGGGAGTTTGTACATCCTCCCCATGACCTGCATGGCTTTTCTCTGGGAGCTCCGGTTTCCTCCCACACTCCAAAGACATCCAGGGATCAGGGATCACTGGTCGGCGTGGACTCGGTGGGCCAAAGGGCCTGTTTCCGCGCTGTATCTTTAAAAGTAAACCTGACTGCAGAGCTACAAAATTCCCAGACCATTTTCCAAACACAGAAAATCCTTGTTTTAACGGACCCCTTTTATAACGGATTTCTGTTATAGTTGACGGACTAGCTGATGCCACCCTTGGCTCCCATCGCCACCCCAGCCACGTACAGCCCTGACTTCTGGCGCCACAGTCCCTAGCTCACAAGGTGCATTAATTAGCGAGCCCTTCTTCACCCACCGCATGGACAAGTTAACGCAGCTGTTGATGTGGGCCATCGGCGCCTGGTTTTAGGGTGAAATGACACAGTGCTGGAGAAACTCAGCAGACTGAATCAGTCTGAGGGTGGATTCCGACGTCACCTATTCACGTTATCCACTGAGGTAATCACGTCATGCGCTGAGGTATTCCAGCGCTTTGTGCCCTTTTGTCTATTAACCATCTATAGTGTTTCAACTACAAACAATAATAATACCGTCCTCAATTATAGTGGACAATTTGTAATAACGGACACCACTCCCTTCCAGCCCCCCCCCTCCTCTTATGACCCGGTATAACAAGGGTTTACTGTATCTTCCAAAAATTATGAAGGCCACATTTAACTTCTTGTCACTGTGGAGAATGCTTACAGAACCTGTAAGTATTGTGTGCAACCACCACAGGCGTTTAAACAGTTAATCCTGCATGCATGGGTGACGAGGTGGGCTTGTACATTTTCCTGCACTCCCAAACCTCACTGAAGCGTGTTAATGGACCACCATTATAGTTTTTCTTTTTTTAATGGCACTAGCTACCAATTACCAAATTGTTTAAGATCAGCTTCATGATAGGATTTCAAAGCTAAATCTCCAGGCTGCCGATTCAGAAACGTCACACTACCTCGCTTTTAATTATTTCAAATGTTCTTCTGCCACCCCTTGTAGTTTTCAGACTAGTCTTGAATGTCTGGACCAGCATTCAGTGGCAATAGCCTTGGCTAATTAGCTGGTCAACTGCTTGCATACTCCACCCCTAAATAGCATGCGGTACACCACATGGGAAATAATAACCATTTCAAGGCCAGCGAGGTACAGGGTTTGATCAAACACCCACAATGGGGTGAAAACCTCATTCCTCTTCAGCCAGCAATTAGTAGCATTCCAATAAACTGCAAGAGTATGGGGAGATTCCCGTGGCACTGTGTGTAACATTTAACACCAAGGTTACCTTCTTTACCCACAAATGACATATAGTGTGTACACAAACCACCCTCACTTACCTCACTGAAAGCGTGAAGTCACCTGGATTGCTCTTGCTTGGCCGGGCCAAGAAACTTCCATCAACCCCTCTGGTAAGTAGCAAGTTCTCTGCCTCCACTCCAGTGATGTTAGGATGAAACCACCTAGTGGGCAAGGAAAAAAAAAAATCAAAATACCTGGAAACTATATCCATCTTTTCCAAAAATACTTCACTACAATGTCTGGGTCTAACAAAGATGACTTCAGATAGTTTACCATTAATTCTCGTCTTGATGCAAGTTTCATCTTGCTGTTAAAACAATGAAAGTTTAGGGACACACAGTGTTGGATCGATCCTGACCTCAGGTGCTGTCTGATGACCACTTGCTTTCATAAAATGAATGAAGCATCAGTCAAACATACAGTATGCATCCTCCAACCCTTTTGAAAGGAACTTCTACGGTTTGGTTCCATCGTGAATAAATTCACTGAGCCCACAAGTAGAAACTAGATTTTATTTGTTTTCACTATAACAATGGGAAAATCACAGCTGTGAATTCTGATAACTAAAATTAGCTTCAGTACTTTGGATAAATGAACTGAAATGAACCAGCTTTCAGATACCCATTGCTTTTGTTAACATCTACTTATGGTGCTTGGTCATAATGTTCCCTGCCATTGAATTTTCACTATCCCTGAAAAAAATACAGACAATAGACAATAGGTGCAGGAGTAGGCCATTTGGCCTTTCGAGCCAGCACCACCATTCAATGTGATCATGACTGATCATCCCCAATCAGTCAAAACCTTTTTCTAAGGGAGCAAATGCCCAACACTGGAGGGCATAGCTTTAAGGTGAGAGAGGAAAGATTTATGGAGATGTGTGGGGCAGGTTTTGTTTTAAACAAAGAGGGCAGTGTGGGCCTGGAATGCATTACTACGGATGGTGGTGGAGGCAGATAAGATAGTGGCGTTTAAGAGGCTTTTAGATAGGCATGGAGAAGTCCAAGGACGAGAGGGATGCGGATCATATACAGGTAGACGAGATCAGTTTAACTTGACATCATGTTCGGCACAAACATTGTGGGGCTGAAGGGCCCATTCATGTGCTGTACTGTTCCATGTCAGTCCGGCCTTGCTAGAAAATACGAATAAAATGGAGGCACAAGAGACTGTAGATACTGGAATCTGTAGCAAACCAAAAAAAAGCCTGCTGGAGGAACTCAATGTGTCAGGCATTATGTATGGAGGAAATGGAGAGGTGATGTTTTGGGTCCACACCCTATATCTACTCTGGACAGTTTAGTGAACTTTAGTTGCATTCCCTCAATGGCACGACTTCCTTCTTCACACAAAATTATCAAAACGAACACAGATCAGGTCTCACCAAGAATTATTAAAGCGGCAATAATATATAATCTTTTTCCAATCTGAGCCACTGTTTCCAGGCAACTGAACCATCCGATCAACAACGAGAGAGTGGCCTTGAGATACTATCTACCTCATTGGAGACCCTCGGACTATACATAATCGGACTTTACCTTGCGCTAAAAGTCATTCCCTTCATCCTGTATCTGTACACTGTGGACAGCTCGATTGTAATCATGTACAGTCTTTCCGCTGACTGGCTGAAAAAAGTGTTTCACTGCACCTCAGTATGAGTGACAACTAAACCACCCTGCCATTAACAAAGTTACATCAATCACATAGCTAAAGGTTTTCAGAAAGAGTTTCTGCAAATAGCTGCAGAAATTGTTGCAGAAATAGAAAGATTTTGTCACAATCTGCTGGTTTTATGGCCACCATGACTAAGAAGTTTTCAGTTTTATAATTATTACATTAACTGAATTTAAATTGCCCACCCGTCATGATCAAACGTGTCTCTGGATTGCGACTGTAGCAAAATAGTTCTTGCAGTATTGCATATAAAAGGAACTGCAGATGCTGGTTTATACCGAAGATAGATACAAGGTGCTGGAATAACTCAGAGGGTCAGGCAGCATCTGTGGAGAAAAGGGATGAGTGACGTTCTGGGCCGGGACCCTTCTTCAGACCGATTATAGAGGGATGGGAACTCGAAGTAAGATAAGGTCAGAACAAAGCAGGGCAAACAACGGATGACCAAGGAAGGGTGTCTACTTTCAGCCTGAAGAAGAGTCCTGACCCGAAACGTCACCCATCCTTTTTCACCAGGGATGCTGCCTGACCCGCTGAGTTACTCCAACACGTGGTGTCTATCTTGTTGTGTTGAACCGCTTTATATCAAAGGATTGCTATTTTTATTCAGTGTCTCTGCTCTTCGAAGTCACGGTCGTCAACTGTCAGAGCTCTTCTGCTCATACAAAGCTCTGGTGAACGGTGTCTTTACACAACACCACACGGATGCTGCCTCTGCTCAGTCACATCTCCATGTACTTGCAGTATCATTTCCTTTCTCTTCAGCAACATCCAAAAGCCGCATCAGATCTCAGTGACTGTGGATGAGTGTTCTACCGAATTTACAGCAAATGTGGAAAGCTGAACCAAGCCCAATGCTTCCACTCACAAATAATGTCTGTAATCCACGGTCTGCCTAATTGTCTATCAGATTCAGTCGCAACTCATCATACCACAGACAATACTATCAGGAAGCAAAAACAGGCATTTCATACTGATGCATGTGGAAATGAAAGGAAAAATAATTTTCAAGTCTAGCCTCCGTATTCTGCACTCATGTGGCTGATTACATTTTTCTTTTTCTAGATGAGGATTTTAAGGCGATGCAGGTAAAATTTAACAGGAACCCAAGGGGTAACTTTTTCCACATAAAAGATGGTGGGTGCAGGTGCCGAAGAAAATAGTTGAGGTAGGTACTATCGCAACGTTTAAGAAACATTTAGACAGGTACATGGATTGGAAAGGTTTTAAGGGATTTGGACAAACACAGACAGGTGGGAGTAATGTAGCTGGGACATGTTGGTCGGTGTGTGCGTGTTGGGCCAAAGGACCCATTTCCACGCTGTACGAGTCCATGACACAGACAATACTATCAGGAAGCAAAAACCAACATTTCATCCTGATGCATGTGGGGAGTTAAAGTATCCAAGAAATGAAAGGAAAATATAATTTCCAGGTCCACCCAACCAATACAGCACATGCAGCTGGCTACATCTTTGATATGTCACATAAATGTCAGATTTATACCTCATGGAAATACTGTATATGTTTATGATGAGTACAATTAACCTTGTCTACTTATTCCAATACATCTTCAAGCTGCAAACCTTCACCCTAGGTTTGAAGCAACACAGCTGGCAAGATACGAACAACTCTCAACATATATAGACTGACCTTCAGGGGCACAGGAGGAAAGGAAGATCCTTTCAAACTGCTAGTCTCGCTGAATTCTGCCTAACTTTCTATGTTTGCCTTCTAGTCCCAGATTAACCATCATACGTCTTTTACAGCCCAATCTATCCACTAGTGGCAGTTATTACAATGACTGATCATACTTAATTACACCCCAAGCGATATGAACATTAACTTCTCTGCTTTCGGATACCCCCTGCTTTCTCCCTCCTTCCCAGTTCTCCAACAAGTCCTACTGTCTCCACCCACTTTCTATATCGCCCCCCCCCCACATCAATCTGAAGAAGGGTCTCGACCCGAAATGTCACCCATTCCATCTCTCCATAGATGCTGCCTCCACCACTGAGTTACTCCAGCATTTTGTGTCTACCTTATCCTTTATTGCAATCTTCTTTTCACCACTCATCTCATCATACAATTTAAGTCCTGGAATCATTCTTGTCCTTCTTCTGTGTTAATCTACAGCCTTTGTTGAAAATTAAGCCAACATTCTATTCAAAATACTCAAGGATTTTTTCCCCAGAAAAAAATATTTGACATACATAACTCCAAAATGTATAAAAGGATGTTACACATGCCACAATAACAGGACATATTCCAAATATGTCAATTGACAATCTTTGCCCCCTTCATACTGTGCCCTTGCATTAATATTTCAATTACTTTCTTCTTGCAATTTGACATTAATCCAATGAAATCTAATTTGGCCTGCAGCTCAGAAGACTTGCGTAATAGTTTCCTACATTATGATTTTTGCAACAAATTGTAGGACATAGCCCAGTTCACCACAGGAACAGGCCCATTGTCCTACAAAGTCTGTGCTGAACATGATGCCAGATTAAACTAATCTCCTCAGTCAGCATGTGATCCATATCCCTCCATAATGTTTGGGACAAAGACCCATGACTTATTTATTTGCCTCTGTACTCCATAATTTGAGATTTATAATAGGGAAAAAAACACATCTGGTTATAGTGCACATTGTCAGATTTTATTAAAGGCCATTTTTATACATTTTGGCTTCACCATGTAGAAATTACAGCAGTGTTTATACATAGTCCCCCCCCCCCATTTCAGGGCACCATAATGTTTAGGACACATGGCTTCACAGGTGTTTGTAATTGCTCAAGTGTGTTTAATCGCCTCCTTAATGCAGGTATAAGAGAGCTCTCATCAGCTAGTTTTTTGACCAGCCTTTCCATCACCTTTGGAAACTTGTATTGCTGTTTATCAACACGAGGACCAAAGTTATGCCAATGAAAGTCAAAGAAGCCATTATGATACTGGGAAACAAGAATAAAACTGTGAGAGACATCAGCAAACCCTTAGACTTACCAAATTCAACTGAGTTCTTGAGTGGCCAAATCAATCACCCGATCTGAACCCAATTGAGCATGCTTTTTATATGCTGAAGAGAAAACTGAAGGGGACTAGCCCCCGAAACAAGCATTAACTAGAGGATGGCTGCAATACAGGCCTGGCAGAGCATCACCAGAGAAGACACCCAGCAACTGGTGATGTCCATGAATCGCAGACTTCAAGCAGTCATTGCGCGCAAAGGATATGCAACAAAATACTAAATGTGACTACGTTCATGTACATGACATTGCTGTGTCCCAAACATTATGATGTCCTGAAATGGGGGGGACTATGTATACACACTGCTGTAAGTTCTATATGGTGAAACCAAAATGTATAAAAATACCCTTTATTAAAATCTGACAAATGTGTACTTTAACCACATGTGATTTTTTCTATTACAAATCTCAGATTGTGGAGTACAGAGGTAAATAAATAAATGATGGGTCTTTACCCCAAACATTATGGGACAAAGCCACGGATCAAAAAGTACCTATCTAAAAGTCACAAACACCACTATCTCTTCCACCACCACTCCTGTATCACGTTCGAGGCACCCACCCTCTCTGCATAAGAAAACCTGCCACATACATCTCCTTTAGACTCTCTCCCTCTGACCATAAAGTTATGCCTTCTGGTCTTTGACATTTCCATTTCAGAAAAAAGGTTCTGACTGTCTATGTTTCTCTTGAATTTAAATGCTTCTATCAGGTCTCCCCACAACCTCTGATGCTCTAGAGAAAATTATTCAAGTCTGTCCAACCTCTCTTTATAGCTGATACCCTCGAATGCAGGATATACAACTTATAATCAAAAATATTTCAAATTGTTAAAAGTGTTACCTTTATATAACTGAATTTTAAGCTTTGGAACAAAGAACCCAACGTACATTTCAGAAGAGTGGATTCGGTGATCGGCCTGCGCTCGGATGAAATACATGTACATAGGCATCAGTTAATATACAGCTGCTTTTCCTGTTTGAGTCATAGTTATAAATTTGGGAAACTGACCCAATGGCACAAATTGTCCATATCGACCAAATGGCCTACTTGAATTTGCCTCATTTGCCTACATTTGGCCAATATCTCTCTAAACTATCCTTATCTAGATAAACCTGTCCAATGTTTTTTTAACATTGTAATCACGTCCACCTCTACCACTTCCTGTTCTTGCTTTAGTTTATCATCACATGTACCAAGATGCACTGTGTCCAGCAGCTTGTTACACATACCATCGCACTGTGAGAAAAAGATGCCCCCCCTCCAGATTACTTTTAAATCCTCCCCCATCCACCCCCCCACCCCACCCTAAATCAGTGCCTTCTAGTTTCATCCTCCCCTGCCCTGGAAAAAAAAATTGACCTTATCTACTTCCTCATGCTTTTATACACTCGCCTCGAGGTTTACTGGATTGGTGCAGGTCCAGTAAAATAAGCAAAACTGAGATTAGAAAATGCTTTTTACGCGATGGGTGATTAGGGTTCAAATGCAGTTGTAGTGGAGGTAGATTTGATTGTGGCTTCCAAAGGGAGTTGGATAAGTACCTAATAGAATTGGCAGTTACAAGAAGGGAGAGAATGGATAGCTGGATTACTCAGGATGATAACAATTCATGAGCAAATTGGCCACATTCTGTGCTGTTACTTTCCTATGGTTTTCACCAACAGTGTAGGGTAGGTCTTCAATACAGCACATCTGTCTGAGAGACCAAGGCAATTGCAGATGCTAGAATCCTCATAGGTTATAGGAGCAGAATTAGGACATTCTGCCTATCGATTCTATTCCAACATTCAATCATGGCTCTCAACCCCATTCTCCCTATAACCCTTGACATCCTTACTAATCAAGAATCTTGAGCAAAAATAGAAGTTCCAGAGTTATTAGCAGGTCAGACAAATCGATGGAGGAAACAAATAAGGGGAGGCACAAAATGCTGGAGTAACTCTGATGTGGGTCCAGCAGCATCTCTGGAGAAAATTGATAGGTGACTTTTCTGGTCGAGAACCTTCTTCGGGGCCCTGACCTGAAATGTTGCCTACCTATTCCTTCCACAGATCTGTAGAGTTACTCCAATACTTTGTGTTTTACTCAAGATTCCAGTATCTGCAATTCCTCGTGCCTCAAATCTGTGGAGGGAATGGACAGACGATGTTTCCAGTTGGGACACTTCTTCAGTCAGAAGCCATAGTTGATTCTGCCTCCGCTGTTACCATGCCTAGTAAGGCATTCAGACCCTAACCACTCATTGTACAAAAGGTGTTTTCACATCTCAGTATAGACCAAAGATCCTATAGGATCTTTGGTATAGACAAGTAACTGCAGATCTGGTTTACAAAAGAAAATCACAAAATGTTGGAGTAACTCAGCAGGTCAGGCAACATCTCTGGAAGACAAGGATCAGTGACATTTCAGGTCATGACCTAATCACCAACTATCCATGTTTTCTAGAGATGATGCCTGACCCACTGAAGTACTCCAGCATTTTGTGATTTGTTTTCTCATCTCAGTTTTTTTTTTTACCAAACCTGCACCAACCCAATCAAACTCAATGTGAGTGCATAGATCACCAGGGACATAGATATGGTCAGATCTGCCTAACACATCACTTGCAGATTCAGAGATCATAGAAACCTGAACTGAGTGAAAGGAGAGTTTACTTCTTGAAGAAAAGAGAGGGAACAGTCCTTACAGAAGGCAGACTGCACCTCCACATGGGGTATGGATGCACTAGGAACTTCAGATGCTGGATCCTTGAGTAAAACACAAAGTGCTGGAGTAACTCCGCGGGTCAGGCAGAATCTGCGGAGAGGATGGATAGGCGATGTTTCGGGTCAGGACTTCAGTCATTGCTTTAATCCAAAATACATTTGATGGGCCAGGAAGGCTTCCTTCTTTGTTAAAATGAAATATCAATCGAGAGGGAAATAGAGTTAACATTTCATTTATTCTTCAGGTCCTTCTTCTGACGATGGGCCCCGACTCGAAAAGCCGCTTATCCATCTCCTCCAGCGATGCTGCCTGACCCGCTGAGTTACTCCAACACTTTCTGTGGTCTATTTATTGTGTAAACCAGCACTTACACAGTTACTGGTGTCCACTACAGTTTGCTTGGTGGGACTGCTCCCATTTGGGCTGACCCTCACCACAGCGCTGACGAGTAATACTTGTTCTCCCTTCTGTTTGTCTCCCCTCGGCTCCCTTGACCTCGAGGCCTGGCGCCGATTCCATCCACCTCGGGCAGAGAAAAGAACGGCCCCGTCTCCCATCTCTGTCTCTGTCCCCTCCTCACCATCCCCAGCTCACCTTCGCGATGTCATGGCGATCCTCGGCGCCCGTCCCTTTGACACACACACACACACACGCGGGGGTGAATCCCGACACTGCCAAGCAGGCCGCTCTCTCAGTGTGCCTGCCTGTGTCCCTATCGCCGTCCGCCCGTCCGTCCCCGCCCGCCCGCCCGCCCGGCGTTTCCCTCCTCCCCCCCCCCCCCTCCCGGCCCAGCTCGGCCAACGAATACCGCAGAGCTGCGGCGCCGCGTGAGGACGTCACCGCGGTCCCACCTCTACGATCTTTGGTCCCCCCCCCCCGGCGGCGCAGCAAACACACGTCATCATCACCGTCGTCATAGGCCTTCAGCGCGCTTTGTTCACGACCAAAGATCTTCCAGCAGACTTCGTTGATTGATTGATTCAACGTTATTGTCATTGCACGAATACAGGGTACAACGAAATGCAGTTTAGCGTCTGGTCAGAGTGCAAGATAGTAGAAATAAAAATACTGGTTAAACAATATGTGTGCACTGTGGGTGAATTAAACTGGCACATACTAGGCAAATCAATGTATACAGATGGGAGAGTGTAAAAAAATAAGGTACACAAAAAAGCTGGAGAAACTCAGCGGGTGCAGCAGCATCTAGGAAGGACATTCTTGCCATAGAGGGAGTGCAGAGCAAAGATCTTAGCAGAGAAGGTTCACCAGACTGATTCCTGGGATGTCAGGACTGTCTTATGAAGAAAGACTGGATAGACTTGGTTTATACTCTCTAGAATTTAGGAGACTGAGAGGGGATCTTATAGAAACTTACAAAATTCTTAAGGGGTTGGACAGGCTAGATGCAGGAAGATTGCTCCCGATGTTGGGAAGTCCAGGACAAGGGGTCACAGCTTAAGGATAAGGGGGAAATCCTTTAAAACTGAGATGAGAAGAACTTTTTTCACACAGAGAGTGGTGAATCTCTGGAACTCTCTGCCACAGAGGGTAGTCGAGGCCAGTTCATTGGCTATATTTAAGAGGGAGTAAGATGTGGCCCTTGTGGCTAAGGGGATCAGAGGGTATGGAGAGAAGGCAGGTACGGGATACTGAGTTGGATGATCAGCCATGATCATATTGAATGGCGGTGCAGGCTCGAAGGGCCGAAAGGCCTACTCCTGCACCTAATTTCTATGTTTCTATGGAGCGAAGGAAATAGGCAACGTTTCTGGCCGAAACCCTTCTTCAGAGTATAAAAGATAGCTAGCGTCGGGACTGTGAATTCAGCAGTGTAATTGGTGTTATTGACTGAAAGCTGTTCCTCAGCCTGCTTGTGCGAGACCTGAGGCTCCTGTACCGACCGCCTCCCTGATGGGAGGAGGGCAAATAGTTCATGGTTAGGGTCAGAAGGGGTCCTTGATGATTTCCCCGGTCCGTCTCAGACACCGTTTGCGGTGGAGGGCATCCATGGCAGGGAGCGGGCCGCCGCTCGCCTGAGATAAAATGGTTCACCTCGACCAGCCTCGCCGGCGGAGAGGACGGTAGGGGCACCGAGTCAGAAAATCACGCACTCAAACTCCCATTCTCTCCTCCTTCCCCACTCTTCTCCCATCACACAAAAACAACCTATGACAGACACCAAAAAATGCTGGAGAAACTCAGCGGGACGAGTAGCCCCTCTGCAGGAACTATACATCAGGAGGTGTAACTCCAGAGCCAACAAGATCATGGGACACCCTTTCCACCCCAGCAACGGACTGTTCCAGCTGCTACGGTCAGGTAAACGCCTCTGTTGCCATGCTGTGAGAACGGAGAGGATGAGAAGGAGTTTCTTCCCAGAGGCCATTAGGTCTGTGAACTATCCAGGGACTAACTTTACTGTACCATTTTACTGTTGTGTGGTGTTTTTTTTTTAAATTGCTGTTTTTTTCCTTTTTCTTCCCTCCCTCCCACAATTATGTAATATGTGATTCTGTTCCATTCTGTTTGTAGTTTGTTTGTTTTTGCACAATTTCGTGAGCATTGCCACTTTTCATTTCACTGCACATCTCGTATAAACTTGACGAATAAACTTGACTTGACTCGACTTGGAGAGAAGGAATGGGAGACGTTTGGGTCGAGACCCATAGAGTGATATTGCGTGGAAACAGGCCCTTTGGCCCAACTTGCCCACACCGACCTACGTGTCCCAGCTACACCAGTCCCACCTGCCCGCGTTTGGACAATATCCCTCCAAACCAGTTCTTATCCATGTACCTGCCTAAATGTTTCAAACCTTGGGATAGTAGCTGCCTCAAATGCGTCCTCTTGGCAGCTTGTTCCTTACACCCACCACCCTTTGTGTGGAAAAAGTTACCCCTCAGATTCCTGTTAAATCTTTTTCCCCTTCACCTTAAACGTATCAGAAAATCACGCATTCGGCTCTCACTCTTCCCCTTCTCAACTTCTTCTCCTATCACACAAACCAACCTTCCTTCAGTTCAAGATAGTAGACATTCAAAATACTGGAGGAAGGAGATGAGAAGGAATGTCTTTAGTAGGAGCGATGGTGGATCTGGAATTCTTTGCCACAGAAGGGTGTGGAGGGCAAGTCAATGGATATTTTTAAAGCGATAGATAGATTTGTGATTAGTACGGGTGTCATGGGTTATGGGGAGAAGGCAGGTGAATGGTGTTCGGAGGGAGAGATAGATCAGCCATAGAAAGACACAAAAAACTGGAATAATTCAGCGGGACTGGCAGCATCTCTGGAGAGATGGAATGGGTGATCTTTCGGGTCGAGACCCTTCAAGAAACGTCACCCATTCCTTCAGTGTAAACCTGCATCTGTATCTGCAGTTCCTTCCTACACATGTTGTCCCTTCCATGGATATAGAAACAAAGAACTGCAGATGCTCTCAACGGCCCTCCTCGTTCTATAGCAGTAATGTATAGCAGTAAGTGTATAGCGGTAGTACACTGAGACAGTATACAGAGTTATCAGGTTTGGTGCCATTTCCAAGTCCCAGTTGTTGTTAGTGCAGGGTTCTTGACCTGACCATGAAGGCCCGTTTCCTTGGTGATATTGCGGGGTCAGCCTGGCCAAGCATAGCTCTCGTAGTCTGAAGAAGGGTTCTGATCCGAAACGTCACCTATTCCTTTTATAGACAATCGGTGCAGGAGTAGGCCCTTCGAGCCAGCACCGCCATTCAATGTGATCATGGTTGATCATCCCCAATCAGTACCCCGTTCCTGCCTTCTCCCCATATCCCCTGACTCCACTATTTTTAAGAGCCCTATCTAGCTCTCTCTTGAAAGCAGCCAGAGATGCTCGCCAGATTTTCTCCAGAGATATGGGATACTGTCCTTCCCGTTATCAAAGGGATCTACAGGTTTCGCTTCTTCAAAAAGGCAGCCGACAACATCCACTCTGGCCACGCTCTCATTCTACTCCCGCATCAGGAAGAAGGCATAGGAGCCTGAAAACTGTACATGTTCAGGAGCGGCTTCTTCATACAACGATCAGGCTATTAAACACTGAAATCTCCAAATAAGCTCCGAACTATAGAGGTGAGGGGATTGTTTTTGTTTTTCTTTTCACTATTATTATCTAGATTTTGGACTTTGGAGATATAGTGCAGAAACAGTCCCTTCGGTCCACGGACTCCACGCTGACCAGTGATCATCACTATACACTAACTCTATGGTACACACAAGGAACAATTTACAATTTTTACCAATGCCAATTAACCCACAAATCTGTGCATCTTTGGAATGTGGGTGGAAACCGGAGAAACCCACGCGGTCACGGGGAGAACGTACAAACTCCGGACGGACCAAGCAGCCATGGTCGGGATCAAACCCGGGTCTCTGCGCCACTGTGCTACCCCATTTGTTTGTACCCCATTATATATATGTAAAATCATGTGTACATATCTGTTGTGCTGCTGCAAATAAGAATTTAATTGTTCGGGACATATGACAATAAAATGCTCTTCATTCATGACTTGTTCCACATGATATTGCAATTGCCATTTTCTTGCACATTTACGCAATCTACCTCTATCCCCCGAACACTCTGTGGTCCAAACTGCCACCTAGCTTAAACCTCTCATGTAAATCATTGAAATAGATTGTGAATAGTTGGGGCTCCTCCACTAATTCATGCATCACTCTATGAATCAGAACCTCGTAGCCCAAAAATAACTGCACATTAATAGACCCTTCGTCACAGCTTGTCCATGCTGACCTAGGTGCCCCATCTATACTAGTCCCACTTGTCTGCATTTGGCCCATATCCTTCTCTACCTTTCCCATTCATGTACCTGTCCAAATGTCTTTTAAATGTTGTGATAGAACTTGCCTCAACTACCTCCCCTGGCAGCTCATTCCATAAAGGCAGCACCCTTTGTGTAAAAAAAATTGCCTCTCGGGTTCCTATCAAATCTTTCTCCCCTCACCTTAAAATCTATTTCCTCTGGTTCTTGATCCCCGTACTCTAGGTAAAAGACTATGTGCATTTACACTATTCCCTTGTGACCTATACACCTCTATAAGGTTACCTCTCACTCCTATGCTTCAAGGGATACAGTCCATTATCTGCCCAACCTCTCCCTATAGCTCAAGCCCTCAAGTCCTGGAAATAGATTTGAGGTGAAGGTAGACAAAAATGCTGGAGAAACTCAGCGGGTGAGGCAGCATCTATGGAGCAAAGGAATAGGCGACGTTTTGGGTTGAGATCCTTCTTCAGACTGAAGGTGAGAGGGGACAAATTTAAGGGAGCTGTGCAGGGCAAGTTTTTTACACAAAGATTGGTGGGTGCACCCTCAGGTGAAAGGGGTAACGTTTAAAGAAGATGTGCATGACAGGTCTTTTTACACAGAGGGTGATAAGTGCCTGGAACAGTGCCAGGGTGGTTGTAGAGGCATATACCATAGTGCTGTTTAAGAGGTTTTAGATAGGCACATAGATATACAAGGAATGGAGGGATATGGATCATGTGCAGGAGGTGAGATTAGTTTATCTTGACATAATGTCTAGCATGGACATTGTGGGATGAAGGGCCTGTTCATTTGCTGTACTGTATTATGTTCAATGTTCTATTGAATGAAGGGCTAATACCAAAAGCCAGATTATCAAACTTCATGCACTTCATGCACTGGAATTACATAAGCTCTAAGAATATCCAACCCCTGGCCTGTTTTTAGAAACGTTATATCCTATCTAGAACAACAACTGCTGGAGTAACTCAGCAGGTCAAGCAGCGTCTCTGAAGACCATAAAACCATAAGACATTGGAGCAGCATTAGACCATTTGGCTCATCGAGTCTACTCTGCAATTCTTTAGACTTTAGAGATACAGGCCTTCGAGCATCAAATCCCCGCCGACCAGCGATCACCCTGTACTCTAGCACTATCCTACACACTAGGGATAATTTACAATTTTACCGAAGCCAATTAACCTACAAATCTGTATGTCTGGAGTGTGGGAGGAAACTGGAGTACCTAGAGAAAACCTCAACGGTCACAGGGAAAACATACAAATCCCATACATACAGCACCCATCATCAGGATCGAACCCGGGTCTCTGGTGTTGTAAGGCACAAACTCTACCACTACTACACTGTGCCACCCAGAGCTGACTATGGCTGATCTATTTTTCCCCCTCAACCCGATTCTCCTGCCTTTTCCCCATGACCTCTGATGCCCTTATTAATCAAGAATCTCTCAGGAGGGCACGATAGGCAGCCTTTCGGATCAGTACCTTCTGAGGAACACTGTTCTTTGAGTTCAATGCAAGATTCCAACATCTTCAGTTCTTTATGTCTATATCCTATCTAGTGGGTGCCCATCCAAAAGTATCTTAAATGCCACTAACATATCTGTCTCCACCATCACCCCTGGCAGTGTCTTTCAGGCACCCACCCCCATCCGTGTATAAAAACTGTTCTGCACATATTCTTTAAACTTTCCCCCACTCACCTTAAAATATTTGATATTCCAATCCTGAAAAAAAGGTTCTGACTGCCTATTCTATCAATGCTTCTCACAGTTTGATATACTTCTATCAGGTTTGCCCTCAACCTCTGGCATTCCAGAGAAAACAATTCAAGTCTGTCCTTATAGCTACAGTATTATAAGGCGTAATTCTGGTGAAACTCCTCTGCACCCTTTCCAAAGATGACACATCCTGTAATGGGGCGACCAGAAATGCACACAAGACTCCCAAGCACAGCCTAACACAGTCTTATAAAGCTATATCATGATTTCCTAACTCTTATATTTAATGCCTCGATCGATGAAGGTAAGCATACCATATGCCTTCTTTACAACTCTATCTACTTGTGTTGCCACTTTCAGAGTTATGGACGAACCCCAGATCCCTTTGTACATCAATGTCTATTATGTCTTAATAATGTGTCTATTAAGTAGAGAGAAATAATCTCTAATTTCTACATACTTGCAGTATAATCATTGCTTCAACTGTTGAGCCCTTTGTACTGCTGGACAATATTGATGTCCAATAGGAAGCACATAATCACATGGCGGTTGGGAGATATATACATAGCAGCAATGTAATCTGTGTGGCATCCAAAAAGAATTGGGATCCACAGATAGCCAGCATTTCCATCCACTCTAGTTCCAACCTAGTTATCAACATGAAAAACTGCACAAGATTCTAAATCAGGGTGTTCTAAGTGTCTCCATATCCCATGTAGACCTGCAGTCTTGCCTTCTGAAAGACTGCTTCCTATTGGAGTATTAAGAGATAGCTTTGAAGAACCTCATACAACTCTTTCCTATGAGAGGGTGGCTTTAGACTGCTACCTGTGCCAAATGGGGGAGCAGCATGGGACACAGGTGACTGAGAATTCATTGTGTCAGGTGATTTAATGCCAATTTGAGCGGCTGATTAATATCCTAAACCAGCGCATCAGGTGAGCTGTATGTGGACTGTTAGGCAATGGTGTGACTGTCAGACCATTGCCATTAACCTGTAGACTCATTGCTGAGGCTGAAACTTGACCTATATTTAGGTGCTTTTTAAATACAAGTTGTTGTTGGAACCAGATACAATGTTATTTATTTTGTTTAGTATTTGCATGTATTCCAAGATAAGCAGTGGGATTTTGTGTGACTGCGTTGCTCTCTAGCCCATCGCCGAGTTTGCTCAGCAAATACACGACCACAATGTATTTTGGTCTGTACAACAACTACACCAGCTGACAGCAAAACAACCTTGCTCACTCCCAAATGGTCCATGGACAACATGGCAGCTGAGCAGGCACCGATGAAAAGAAACCAGTTTGTGACTAATGTGAGGATGGTGAATCTCTAGAATTTACTACTGCGAAGGATTATGGAGGCTGGATCACTAAGGGGTATTTAAGAGGTAAATACATTTTTGAAAGATTGAGGGTTGTGGGAAACTGATAGAGAAGAGGATGTGAGGCCTGGCACAAAACACTAGGATCATATTGAGTGGCAGGGCAGGCTAGTGGCCTCCATCTGTGTCTATTTTCATGTAGACACAAGGAACTGCAACTACTGGTTTATTTAAAAAAAATACACAAATTGCAAGAGTAACTCAGCAGGTCAGGCAGCATCTCATTTTGGTTCTGGACTCTTCTTCAGTCTGATTGTGGTAGAGGGGAGAAAGCTGGAAGAGAGGTGGGGCGGGACATAGTGACTAATTCAGTAAGGTAAGTCAGTGCTCAATCAGTCTGAAGAAGGGTCCTGACTTGAAACATTGCCTATCCATGTTCTCCATTGAGAATAGAAGTTGGGATGTCTTGTTACAGTTGTATAAGTAATTGGTGAGACTTACTGGAGTATTGTGTGCCATTCTGGTCACCAGCTATAGGAAGGACGTTATTAAGCTGGTAAAGGTGCAGCTTAATGCGAGGATGTTACTGGGACTGGAGAGCTCGGGTTATCAGGAGAGATTAGACAGATTTTGAAAGTAACTTTCTTAAAAATTGAACAATATTAATATTCAAATGAGGAATGTTTGCAGGACTATGGAGGAAAAGAGCACGAGGAACCAACTATTGTAATAACCTTTCAAAACGACACGGTGGCGCAGTGATAGAGTTGCTGCCTTACAGCACCAGAGAACCGGGTTCGATCCTGACCATGGGTGCTGTCAATACGTCAATTGGCCTTGTAAAGTTGTAAATTGTTCTTAGTGTGTGTAGGATTAGTGCTAATGTATGGGGATCGCTGGTTGGCGCGAACTCGGTGGGCTGTGGGGGCTGTTTCTGCACTGTATCTCTAAACTAAACTAAACTTTAACGAATTAGGCTGAACATGACGTGTCAAATGTTCCTGTTGATTCATTCTGTAATTCTCTCTGATTTACACCATCAGAAGTAGAGTTGCAATTTGTCATTTGGCCTGAAGGTGGTGACAGCACCTCCCTTTTTAACTTGCAGTCTCTGGCATCTCAGATGGAGGTGGGCTGGACTAAAACTGACATTTTAAAACACTTAAGCAGATGTTGGTATAGAAAATGATTTTTAAATTGCAATGAGAAAGTTCATGCTCTGATTAGTTCAAAAGGTTAACCTAAAAAAGCTCTGTGCAATTTGTATTTAAAAGGAAATGTAGAGTACTTTCAGACTGAAGAACTTCCCCATTCTCAATAAACTATGCAAATTAAAACACATGGGTAATTTAGAAGGTACACAAAAATGCTGGGGAAACTCAGCGGGTGCAGCAGCATCTATGGAGTGAAGGAAATAGGTGACGTTTCGGGCCAAAACCCTTCTTCAGTCTGAAGAAGGGTTTCGGCCTGAAACGTCACCGAAACTCTTCTTCAGTCTGAAGAAGGGTTTCGGCCCGAAACGTCACCTATTTCCTTCGCTCCATAGATGCTGCTGCACCCGCTGAGTTTCTCTAGCATTTTTGTGTACCTTCGATCTTCCAGCATCTGCAGTTCCTTCTTGAACACATGGGTAATTTTGATCTTGACTGACTGTGAAATGGGTGGGCTCAAATGCACCTCCCATCAGGGGGTGTGTGGAATAGTCAACTGATTTAATGTCACAAGTTTAGGTTCATTATCTGTTTCACCCCTGTCCAGCCTTGAAGAACTTATTACATCAATCCTAGCTGAGCTGCCATCAAAGCTTAGTCAAACAGAAAGGATAAACATTGAGGGCGAAATTTGACTTTATTAGCCAGGAGTAAATGTTTATGGGTGTATCAATTATGGTTGTATTCAGTTCAATATATTTGAATCCTTTGAGTGGATTCTTTGCAGATTGTGGACAAGTTAGTTCAGCTTATTGTCACGTGTACTGAGGTACGGTGAAAAGCTTTTGTTGTGTGCTAACCAGTTAGCAGAAAGATTATTCATGATTACAATCAAGCCATCCACAGTGTACAGATACGGAATAAATGGGCTCCATAACTCAGGGTTAAGAGCTCTGGTATTGTAAACCAGTGGTTGCAAGTTTCCATGGCATATCTCTAAATTAAACTAAATTAAATGAAGAAGTCTCTGGTGCTGTAAGGCAGCAACTCCACTGCTTGACCACTGTGGCACCCTCACTCCAGCTGGAGTTACTCTAGCACTTTGTGTCTTAAACTAAAATAAACTGTGACTTTGTGATTGGTGGGACAATTTTTCTCAGCTGTGCCCTTTGAAGATGAAAATTCCATGCTCCAGTGTTAAACAACGCAATAAATCCATGTGACATTCAATAGGTGAAGAAATCTGTGGAGAGAAAAAAAGTTAACTTTGCAGTTTTTTTTTAACCTTGCTCAGAACATGTTATGTCTGAAGAGATATTTCCTTTCTTCCTATCCAATCCCATTTCTGCCAATGCTGTCTAACTTGCTGAGTCTTCAAGCATTTATTTGGGGGGTTTCCAGCATTCATGGAGGTTTTATTCCGACAATATCAGCAGCTCTCATCTATATAACTGGGATGCAAGCAGAAGCCTCCACGTGGCGCATTCCGGGCAATGCTGACGACAGAAACTGTACCACAGGTGACAGTAGCCAATTCTGCAACCACCGACCATCAACCGTCACTGACCGACCGGAAAGACGTGATATAGAAGATGGCTGGACACGAGGAAGAAGAAGTTCTATATAACTAAAAGTCGCATCTTGACCACTTCCTGTCTGCTCTGTATATTGATTTTAGGAAAAAACGGTACCGTGTATCGCTGTGATTTTTGGCCATCTTACTCACAGTTCTCCTCTGCTGAGCCAGCCCCGAGGATTTTTCCCATCGATGAAAAATAAAAACAATCTTGAGATCAGCTGATTGGTCCTTTCGTCTGTCAATCACCACAATGAAGGTAACACTCCTTCTGGGGAGGGGTGGGCAGGACTATAAAACCCCGGATGCCTGGACATGAGTCAGTCACTCTGGAAGAGCGCGCGGGAAAGGCCACTAAGCTGTGAATCAACTGAACTGTGAGTCGGTAACTGTACTTGCAATAAATGATTTGTTAGCCCTTCATGCCAATGCCATGAGTTGTTTGGCCTGCTGCCCTGCCTGTGCTTGAAACTGCAATGCTTAATTGGAAATGAAATGACAATGCCATGAGTTGTTTGGCCTGCTGCGCTGCCAGTGCTTGAAACGGCAATGCTTAATTGGAAATGAAATGAAATGACAATGCCATGAGTTGTTTGGCCTGCTGCCCTGCCTGTGCTTGAAACTGTGATGCTTAATTGGAAATGAAATGAAATGACACTGCCATGAGTTGTTTGGCCTGCTGCCCTACCTGTGCTTGAAACTGCAATACTTTGTTAGGTCCAACTGTGTATGGAAGGAATACATGCTTTATTAGGTCCGACTGTTTGGAAGGAATAAATGCTTTATTAGGTCCGACTGTGTTTAGAAGGAATAAATGCTTTGTTAGGTCCGAGAAATAAAAATCTGAAAATGCTGGAAATACTCAGCAAGAACGGGATACTGGTGATAATGGGAGGGAAAAGGAGAATCAGGGCTTTTCTGGTGCATCATTCCATAATGGGACTGTCACATGGTGAGAGAATGGAGCAGCTGGGCTTGTACACTCTGGAGTTTAGAAGGATGAGGGGGATCTCATTGAAACATATAAGATTGTTAAGGGCTTGGACACACTAGAGGCAGGAAGCATGTTCCCGATGTTGGGGGAGTCCAGAACCAGGGGCCACCGTTTAAGAATAAGGAGTAAGCCATTTAGAACGGAGACGAGGAAACACTTTTTCTCACAGAGAGTGGCGAGTCTGTGGAATTCTCTGCCTCAGAGGGCGGGTGGAGGCAGGTTCTCTGGATGCTTTCAAGAGAGAGCTAGATAGGGCTCTTAAAAATAGCGGAGTCAGGGGATATGTGGAGAAGGCAGGAACGGGGTACTGATTGGGGATGATCAGCCATGATCACATTGAATGGTGGCGCTGGCTTGAATGGCCAAATGGCCTACTCCTGCACCTATTGTCTATTGTCTATGATGGAGGGACTGATGAAGTTGTGGTTGGTCGCAGATCAAGGATATAATTCACTGTCTATTAATCCCAGATTACATGCAGAGAAGTTTAGTTTAGTTAAGAGATGCTATTCCTGTGGTTTACTGTTCTATGTTGTCTGTGTAATGAATGAGTGGTGCGTCAAGTACATTGATAAAGGGCCACAGACTATTGTCTTGAATGTAAGCCTGAATTGTTCAACAGTGTTTGATATCCACGGTTTCCCACAGTCGTGTCCTGAAGCAACGTTAGCCTTCAGCTACTCTGAGGCATTCCCCAGCTGTCTGAGAGGCCAATGGTCATCCTGCTTTGCCATGAATGCAGTGATTGCTCAGCCGTTGGCTTCTCCTTGACTTTTTCCTCAGTTTTTACAAAGTCAAGAGTCAAGAGTCTGTTGAAATAATGGAAAGGAGTAATGTTTGTTTCCCGAAACTATTTTCTTGACAATCCTGAATTCTAATTTCCAAAAATTGGTTCATTAAATTCAGGTGCAGCACAGTGGCTGAGTGGTGGAGTTCTGAGAATCAGTGCAGGCAGCTTACCTCTAACAATAAAGACGTCTCAAACGCAGCCCTGAGGACATTGGGTATCAGACCAAGGTTGAGCAGTAACCATCCAGACCAAATATAGATTGGTTGTCATTTGAATAGCTCCAGCCTTCATCTCCTTTCCCTTGACTCCAAGGGAAGCATTGGAGAGTATGTAGCAGGCAGCTGGTATCGCCATTCACTGTCAGATCTACTGGACCACATAAATCACAACTGCACACTGCTCTCAACCTCAAAGTCTTGAATTTTGCTTCTTGTCTCCATTGCAAATTGTCCCTTTACGCTTCAGCTCCTCCTGCCTCGACTATAAATGAGCTTTAAAACCTGCCTTCCAGTGTATTGGTGATTTAAATTGAAAGCTATTCCTCAGCTGCCTCTGTTCTAAGCTCTGGAATTCGCTCCTACATCTCTTCTTCTTAACATCTACTGCTTTTGACATTGAAACACGGAGCACGACTGTGGGAAGTTACATCTACCTTTGGCAAAACTCCTGAAGTAACCTGTTTTTCTATTATCAGAGGCTAAGGTGAAAACAATATTTTTTCAATGGGATTTTGCAGGTAGTCTACAATATTCTGCTTTACTCACCAAAGCCACCCATTGCACATTTCTTAATCCATTTGAGACCCTTGAACTTCATTGGAGATCCACAGACTCATTGGAGATCCTCGGACTACCTTTAATCGGACTTTACTGAACTTTATCTTGTACTGACTAAATATTATTTCCTTTATCATGTATCTGTACACTGTGAACGGCTCACTTGTAATCATATATAGTCATTTTGCTGACTGGATATCACGCAACACTGTACCTCGGTACATGTGACAAATAAACCGTTGTATTGTATTGTATATGTGATAATAAACTAAACTAACTAACAAACTAACTTTATCTGCAGTTCCTCCGACATATTTTGTCTGCTAGACTGTGAAATCTGCTCACCAGCTACATTTCCTTAATCATCGTCTGCTTTAATCTGTCCTTTTCACACCTTACATGCTCTTTGTACCCTTCCATATCTCTAGTTTCCCTCTCCCCTAACTCTCACTAGACACAAAATGTTACCCATTCCTTCTCTCCAGAGATGCCACTTGTCCCACTGAGTTACTCCAGCATTTTGTGTTTATCCTGGAACACTTGGGTTGGTTCAGTTTGGTTTATTACTTTGTCAAACCTTTAGTAATATGTATCAAATATTGGCCATTACTGTCTGTGAAGTAGTGTCAACTTTAATTCCAGCTCTGAGGATGGAGCCGAGGTTTACATTAAACTTAGATTCCATCCTTTGAGCTGGAATTAAAGTTGACACTACTTCATGTTATAGGCCAATTTTCAATATATATTACCAAAAAATGGCATTTCCAACAGAGCAGCAGTCTCTTGCTACTGCACTGAAGAAGCAACCAGAAACATTATTGGTCATTGACACCTTAGATGAAATGATGTATAATGTGAAATGAAATGTGAAATGAAGGAGAAAAACACGGACTGCCACATGGAAGGCGGCGCGGCCGATGTTGCAGCGGCCTCTGCACGGTCTTTTTTTAATTTTTGACCCGTTGAATGTATAGTTTGTTGTGGTTTTATATTGTTTTTAGCTGTGTATATGTGGGGGGCGGGGGAAACTTTAAAATCTCTTCCCTGTACGGGTGACCCGACCTTTTCCCTGTCGGGTCTCCGTTGTGGTTGGAGCCTAGCACCGTGGAGCGGCCTCCAACTGGAACGACCTGGGGGCTTCAGTCACGGAGCCTGCGGACTTACCATCGTGGGGCTGGCCGGCTTTGGAGCGTGGAGAGCTGTGGTGGCGCGCTGCTGCGACCCGACTCGGGGGCTCGGTGGACGGTGCCATCGGGAGCTCGCGGGTCCCTGGTGGGAGACCGCTTTTCGGAGCTCCCGTAACGGCATCTTCTCCCGCCCGAGTTACGGGGTTGAGGGTGACTCGGAGCGGGGCCTTGCATTGCCCGGCGTGGATTTAACGGCTGCGAAACTTGCCATTGCCCGCTGGGGGCTCCAACATTGGGACCCGGAGCAGGGCCTTGCATCGCCCGGCGCGGCCTCAACGGCCGCGGGACTTGCCATCGCCCGCCGGGGCTTTAACATCGAGAGAAGAATGGAACACAGGGGAGAGACAAGACTTTGCCTTCCATCACAGTGAGGAGGAGATTCACTGTGATGGATGTTTGTGAACATTGTGTTGTTTGTGTGTCTTGGTTCTTTTCTTGTTGTATGACTGCAGAAATCAAATTTTGTTTGAACTTCTTTTGAGGTTCAAATGACTATAAATTTGTATTGTATTGTATTGTATTGTAGAGGGATATGGACCAAATATAGTGCAGGTGAGACTAGCGTAGATAGGGGCTCCTGGTCGACATGGGCAAGTTAGGCCGAAGGGCCTGTTTCTGTGCTGTATGACTTTATGACACTCTATGAGTCTAAAATGGGAGCCACTTTCCAACACAGACCAGGCTTCGATCAGCAAATCTAAACAATGTTGGCTTGAAGACCTGAAGTTGAAAATAAACACAAGGCCAAATAATTTCAGTGGCAGCAAATCGTCTTTATTTTAATTCAGTAGGACTGCCAACAACGTGCTGTAACATATTATCCTTTAAGACAACTCAGAACAATTTCTTAAGTCAAAGGCATTCTAATATTCTGGTATAAATAGCTCAGCATAATTTACGAGCTGTAATGAGAATTTCCATTGCATTAAGCCAAAAAGAAAACTAGCTTCAGATTACAGCTCACATCTGCAGAGTACGAACCGCACAAAAACTCTGATTCTGGCCCGAGTAACTGCAGAGCGTACTGTTGGCCACCAATGTCTCAGCTTAAACATGTTATTTGCTACAATCTTGGAAATGCACACACACACGTACGCACACGCACGCACGTACATGCACGCGCACACACTGTTGATACCTTGCCTCTGCTGGCTCTCCAACTACCATAATCCCAACACTTTCCCGATATTTTTTTCTATGATGGTCTTTGAAGCAGTCGTTTAATCCTCTTTTAAGTGACGTTTTTGTGCAAATAGCCACATTGTAAAACATTCCATTTCTAAAGGCTCTGATTTAAAAGGAATCTTCAAGTGTTCTTTATTCTTCCAAGAATAATCCTCAGTCGATGCCACTTCATTACCAATTTGCTAACCAATGGAAACTTTTTAACCACTAATTATCCCCTTAAAACCTCTTAGAATGTTGAAGATATTGGCTGGATCTGTATTAACTCTTTCAGTTCCAGGAAAACTAAATGTATTATTCCCCTTGTCACAACCAAAATGAATAATATAATATATGTTACTAAAATGGGATCATCTGGTTCTTCATCGTACTGTTATCTGTGGGAGCTGAAAAGCACACCACGTCTCTGCTTCGTTAGAAGGCGTAGGAAATTCGGCATGTCCCCCCACAACTCTCACCAACTTCTACAGGTACAGCAGAGAAAGCATTTTAACAGGATGCATCACAGCTTGGTTTGGGAATAGCTCCATCCAAGAGAGCAAGAAATCGCAGCGAATTGTGGACGCAGCCCAGACCATAACCTTTCCATTGACTCAATTTATACCTCACGCTGCCTCGGCAAAGTCGGCAGCATAATCAAGGACGAGTCACACCCTGGATGCTCCCTCTTCTTCCCTCACCAATCAGGCAAAAGGTATGGAAGTGTGAAAACGCACACCTCCAGATTCAGTGACAGTTTCTTCCCAGCTGTTATCTGGCAACTGTATCATCCTACCACAAACAGAGAGCAGTCCTGAACTATTATCTACCTCAATCGTGACCCTCGGACTATCCTTGATTGGACTTACTAGCCTTACCTTACATTAAACGCTATTCCTTTGTCATGTATCTATACACTGTAAATGGCTCGATTGTAAACATGTATTGTCTTTCCGCTGACTGGATAGCATGGAATAAAAGCTTTTTACTGTACATCAGTACATGTGAGAATAAACTGTAACTGTAAATGCAGAATAAAACAGAGTCTTTGGCCCACTTCGACCACACTGACATTGATCACCCATGCACACTAGTTCTATGATATCACAATTTCTCATCCGCTCCCAACATATTAGGGGCAATTTTTACGGTGGCCAATTAACCTACAAACTCGCACATCTTTGTGATGTAGAAGGAAACTGAACCACCCGGAGGAAATCCACGCAGTCACAGGAAAAACATGCAAACTCCACATAATATAACCTGGGTCTCTGGTACTGCGAGGCAGCAGTTCTACCAGCTGCGTCACTTTGCTGCTTAAAACAAGCAACTGAGAAAAGAAGGTTTAGGAGAAAGAACAAAGTTTAATTTGTAAGTAAGAGTCTTGGGTGGAGCATTGATTGAATGGTGCTGTAAATCATACATAATTCAAATTAAGCGGAAAATATTATATAATTAGGTAAATCCACCAAGAAGCACAGTTTGAGCTGAGAGAATTAGAGGGTTGGTTTCTGAAGAATGGTTAATCTGTAATATCATAAGTTCTGGGTAGTTAAAGATCATTTAAATTAAGATGATTTAAAATAGCTTCTCTCAGATATTCTAGCCAAGATTTATCCCTCAAATTAAATTTCTGTAAGAAAAGCAACTTATCTGGCTTTTGAAACTTTGTTGGTGCCAGAAACGTGGCGATTCTTGGAGTACTGCTTAAGTGTACTGCATGGTTTTACCGGATTATATGCAACAAAGATCTCACTGTACCCAGGTACGTGGCAATAAACCATTATTGAATCATTGAATTATCACATTGCTGTTTGCAGGAGGTTGGAGTGTTCAAATTGGCTGCTGTGTAACAATGACTACATTTGAATAGATTTTTGTTGATTATAAACCATGATGAACTTGACAAAAGGGGAGTTAAAAGACATTAGGCAATTTCAAAAATATGTGTGCAATTACCTTATAAACTAGTGATTCCCAACCTGGGGCCATATCAGGCAAATTGCAGGGGGGCCACAGAAACATTTGGGGATTTAGGGGGCCACAGGTTCATTGAAGGGGGCCACTTTTTTTCTGCTAATAATGTCAGGGGGGGGGAGGGGCACAGAAAAATTAAAGAGCCCAAGGGGGCCATGAACTAAAAAAGGTTGGGAACCGCTGTTATAAACAACCGTACCTTGATTAACATAATCACAAGTGATAGGAGCAGAATTAGGTCAATTGGCCCGTCAAGTCTACTTCGCCATTCAATCATGGCTGATCTATCTTTCCCTCTCTATCCCATTCCCCTGCCTTCTCCTCATAATCCCTGACACCCCCGTCCCAATCAAGAATTTATCAATCTCTAGCTTAAAAATATCCATTGAGTTGCCCCCCACAGCCTTCTGTGGCAATGAATTCCGAAAATACTACAGCTCATCATTCGTGGTAAAACAAAATCACTAATATTTTGCTGCAATAATGCATGCTTCCAACACGAGGTTCTTGCAGAATAGCTTGCAAGATAGGTCCGTTTATAAAAAATATTTCTCATGGGAATATACTTCTCAAAAGTTCCTGTTTTCAGAATTATGATAGCTTTCTTGTAAAAGTAAAAATAGAAAGCAAAGCAGATGTTCAGCAAATGAATAGAAATTTCATAACCACCTGTTGAGATAGGCATACTGTACATGGAAATTGACCCTAAGTCACTCACTTTCTCATATGCTTTCCGTCCTTTAACCAACATCAAATGTAAAACATTTGTGTTTAAGAAGAAACTGCAGATGCTGGAAAATCGAAGGTACACAAAAAGGCTGGAGAAACTCAGCGGGTACAGCAGCATCTATGGAGCGAAGGAAATTTCTTCAGCGGGTGCAGCAGCATCTATGGAGCGAAGGGAAAAATCCTTCGCTCCATAGATGCTGCTGCACCCGCTGAGTTTCTCCAGCCTTTTTGTGTACCTTCAAATGTAAAACAGTCTTGCTCTGGAGGAATTTAAGTTGGTAAGGTTATCCAGAACAGTTTAGGCAAGAATAGATTTCACGACTGTAGGCTGATACTATTCTGCGGTTAATATAAAGGCTTCTAGTTAGAGGCGAGTGGAGTTTTTTCATAAGCCTTCGAGTTAGTCTTGGGAATGGGATGCCTGCTACAGACCAATGAGGTAGGTAGGACAAAGAAGGAGGAACTGCTGCAGATAGGGTCCAAATTAAATAGCAGAGCTACAGTTTAGCTTAGAGATACAGTGCGGAAACAGGCCGTTCTTTCCACCGAGTCCGCACCAACCAGCGATCACCCATACACTAGTTCTAGTCTACACCCTAGGGACAATTTACAGAAGCCAATTAACCTACAAACCTGCTCGTCTTTGGAGTGTGGGAGGAAACTGGAGCACCCAGAGAAAATCCATGCGGTCACAGGGAGAGGGTGCAAACTCCGTACAGACATTACCCATAGTCGGGGTCGAACCTGGGTGACTGTCGCTGTAAGGTACCAGCTCAACCGCTGTGCCATCGTCGCACCCCGAGTAACAATCTCAAGATAACTATCTGACAATCATTGCAATTTGGCGTGGGGTCAATGAGATAAGAGAGTTGAAAGTGTGGTCCAAAGATGGTGTAGTAGAAATGGCTACATTACCAACCTTTGTGTAAAAAAACTTGCCCTTTACATCTCTTCTAAATTTTGCCCCTCGCCTCAAAGCTATAGTCTTTTTTCAACCCTGGGATAGAATGTTCTGACCATCTATGCCTCTCATAATTATATATACTTCGGTGAGAACAGCCCTGAAACCCCCTTCTTATTAACTGAAATGTGACACCATTTGATATTAAAAAAAGGCAACTATTTCCTGTTTCCATGCTGTAAATCGTAAACTAAATTAAATCAGATATATGGTAGATTAGATATTGAGTAGGCATACAAACATAAATACAAACAAATCAATTAGGAACAGAAATAGGCCACTCGAAGGGCTGCTCTGCCATTTAATAAGGTTACAGCTGATCACATTGAATGGCGGTGCTGGCTCGAAGAGCCGAATGACCCACTCTTGCACCTATATCATCAGGTCATCCTACACTTTTATCATCAGGTCATCAGGCTTCTGGGCAGGTGCTATAGACCTGCACGGGTAGGTAGATGCTCCCGCCCCCACGTGTCTCGGGCAGATGAAGCTCGTCAACCTGGGAAGGCAGTCCATCTAGGAGAGGGAAAACTTTGATCTGAAACCTCTACTGCCTTGTGGCCATATCCAGCCTTATGGGAAAGGCTCCAGGAGTAAACCTCAAGAAAATCAGAGTCAGAGCCCCTAAGGCAGTTTGTCGTTGTCTACAACCTCGCTCTGGCAGCTCCTGCGACGGCGCTGGTGCCAAACTGTAACGGCCCCGCTGTTCCTTTGGATCGATCAGCGACGTGGAGAGGGGGGGCGTACTGCATGGGCAACAGCCTGTCCTCCATATGACATCGCCCAGGCTTGCATCCGACCAGGATGCGTCACCCATGGTCAGTCATGACCGAGAGGGGCCTACCATCAGGCTTCTGAACTCATAAACACATTTCATATCATATAGCTGCTCACTTGCTTTTTGTTAGCACGTGTGTTTTTTGGTGTTGTGTTGATTATCTTATTATTGTCTTTTTATCTTACCAATGTCATTTTTATCTTATTTTATCCTTGTTATATTATTGCCGAGGTGACCAGTTGTCTAGACAAACACATTTCATTGTACCGTTGACCCTGTGTTAACTTACATATGACAAATAAAACTAAACTTAACTTAACTTAACTATTGTCTATTGTCTGATCTGATTATCAACTCATAATTCTATCTTCCCATGGTACCCTTACAGCCCTTTATATCTGGCAGTCCTTTCAATGCCATCCATCAAGGATGAATTCAACTCTATCAGATGCTGTTTTTAACCTACCATTTAAATTCAGGATCACCTGAAAATTGGAATTAATAAACAGTTCTGCTTCTTTATTGCTCTTCAGCATTTGTTGTTCTACAATGGAATGTTCTTTATAGGTCTATCAAATTACATTGTACGTCTGTGAGTGGGTAGTATGCAGTTAAGGAGAACATTGTTATCACTTTTGGATCAGATATAATAGATACACAGCGTCCTACGCCATTGTATTGCAGAGAAACAGTCCTCAGTTTAATAGAATGTGTTACAAGATATCTGAAAAATGCAGGATTCATAATCTCTCTCTGCGTCAATGCACGTATTGTTCTTTTCCTTATTCTGAAGATTTTGGAGTGATATTATCAGCATTTTCTCCAGTAAAGCACAAGGTTAACAGAGTTGTCATGCCCTTCCCTTTCAGGGTATTTGGCTTCAGGCCTAGACTGGGCACCGTGATGGGCATCAAGTGGGCACCTGGCTGCCCCTTAAAGGAGATCGGAGCCAGTTAGGCCAGGCCTATCAATGGCAATACCTCAATCCAAGACCGCAAGAAATTGCAGAGAATTGTAGACAAAATGCCTGTTTCCGTGCTGTATGGCACAATGACCCTATGATGACACTGCTGAGAAACAATAAATAACACTGATCTAAACAGGAATTTACAAAGGAAGATAAATTAAGAGGAACAAAACAGAAGCAAATAGAGTTCAGAGGAAGGGTGAATTTGAATCCCAAAGCCCAGTTGTGAGGTTGTTTGAGCTCACCAATGCTAACCCCAAGCAGACATGTACCAGCATGTACTTTAGACTTTAGACTTTACTTTAGACTTTATAGATACAGCGTGGAAACAGGCCCTTCAGCCCACCGAATCCGTGCCGACTAGTGATCACCCTGTGCACTAGCACTATCCTACACACTAGGGACAATTTACAGAAGCCAATTAACCTATAAACCAGTACGTCTTTGGAGTGTGGGAGGAAACCGGAGCACCCGGAGAAATCCCACGCGGTCACAGGGAGAACGTGCAAACTCCGTACAGACAGCACCCGTAGTCGGGATGCAACAGGGGTCTCCGGCAGTGTAAGGCTGCCACTCTATCACTGTGCCACCTCTTTGTAGCAAAAATCTAGGAATACGGAGGAGCAAAGAGATTAAGTTTTAGTCACTAATGTGTCGATTTAATTTGAAAACAATTGTCCTCTTGTCTCAGCTAATATTGGTTTGCATCAAGCTGTGAGTATACGTGAAAGCAAGCCACCAGGACACAGTGATCTTACATCCACCACTCTATCACTCAACGGCATGTTTCACTGTTCCCAGCATGACAACTGGCAGCTCCACCAAGGATCTTTCAAATAAAGGCACCTCCCACTGCTGCACGAATCCATTCGGACCACAGGTGCCGTGCTGAGTTTGGAGATGTCAAGAGTTTGATGGTACGAATATGTTGTCAGGATTCTAGCTGTCCTAGCTATGCCTACCTACATAATTTTTGTACATTTCTATCAAGTCCCCCATCAGGTTTTCCTGCTCCAATAAAAACAAACCCAACCAGTCTCTCCTCGTAACTCAGACACTCCGTCACGTGGCAATATGCAGTTGAATCTCATCTGCATCCCCAACAGAATAATCACATCCTGTCAATACTGTGATGACCAAAACTGTATGCAATATTCCAGATTCCAGGGGCGGCACAGTGGCGCAGCTGGTAGAACTGTTTCCTCACAGTGCCAGAGACCCGGGTTCAAATTTGGTTTACGAGTGCTGTCTGCGTAGAGTTTGCATGTTCTCCATGTAACCACGTGGGTTTCCCCCCACACTCCAAAACGCGCAGGTTTGTAGGTTGATTAGCTTCAGCAAATTGCCTCTAAGTGTGTTGGATGCAAAAGTGGGATAGCATAAAACCAGTGTTCGGGGGATCAATGATCAGTATGGACTCGGTCGGTCGAAGGGCCTGTTTCCACGCTGTATTTCAATACTAAATATGGCCTCTCCAGTGCTTTATAAAGTTGTAACATAACTTCCCTGCACTTACATTTCTATGTCCCGGCTAATGTAGGGTGTATGCATTCTTTAACGCCCTATCTACCTGAGCTGCCACCTTCATGGATCTTTGGACTAATACACGGGGGTCCCTCAGTTCCTCTGTACTCCCTAAGGTCCTACTATAGGTTTAGGAGAGGGTAAAGAAACATCAGGCCGCAGGCCGACTTGAAAACAAAGACATGGATTTTATTTTGGGGGGAGGGGGAGATTGGGAGTCATTCTCAAGCTAGTTGAGGCGATGTATAATGGTTCAATGTACTTTATTTGTCACATGTGCAACTGCACAGTGACATTCATTTTGCATGTTTATACATGCAGGCCCCGCCATGTTTTTCCATTGTCCAAAGTCCGGTCCGCCACGTGCTTGGTCTACTGGAGTCGTTCCCGATCCAGGTATAAAACCTAAGCATTTGTGATGAGTTGAAGGGAGACGTAGAGGGGTGGGGGACTGCTAGTAAGAATATTATCAGTTCCAGGAGCAGAATTAGGCCGTTCGGCCCATCAAGTCTACTCTGCCATTCAATCATGGCTGATCTATCTTTCCCTCTCAACCCCATTCTCCTGCCTTCGCCCCATAACCCTTGACACCCTTAATAATCAAAATCTGTTAACCTCTGGTATAAAAATATCCATTGACTTGGCCTCCACAGCCGTCTGTGGCATTGGATTCCACAGATTCGCCACCCTCTGACTAAAGAAATTCCTTCTCATCTCCTTTTTAAAGGAAATTAATTCTAATTATGAGTGAGAATTTCATCATTACGATATGTGGCCGTGGTGAGGATAGGTCAAACTGCAGCAGTAGAAACTGGTCTGTGGCATCTGCAGCTCAAAAGGATCAAACATAACATCAGTATACACGGGGAATGGAATATTTGAACTGAGCTGAATAGCATGGCCCAGGTGTTGGCTGAGGTTTAGTTCATTCCGTTATGTTATTGTTATGCTATGTTTTTTGCATTACCCTTTTAAGAACATTGTGTAATTTCCCCTAAGATCACTATGTGTAATTCTGCCCGGTATCTTGGGTGTGGCAAAAACAGAAAGTGACCGCTTTCCCCCCTGTGCTCGACAATGAACCTTTTTTTGTGACTTACAAACACAGGGTTAAGTCTCTCAGAATGTACTAACATGTGGTAAGACATGAAAGAGGTCCAGTCTTTTCTCTCTGTGGTGTGCTTCTACAGAACACAAGGAAAGTGCCCTTGATGACAGGCCTTGCATTTGAATTCCACAACGACTCTCACTATCTGAGTGGGGGGATGATTTTCTGTCTCTACGTAATCCTGTTAGTCTTTGTCCAAGATGGCTGCCGTGAAGGGAGAGTGGACGCTGGCGCGCTTTGGCTGCCGCTGCTCTCTCTTCACATTGTGTTTTTGATTTTCTGATTTTGGACTGAATTCTGTTTTTAGTTTGTGTCTCTGTGATGTCTTTATTATTTATTTTACTCTGATTACATGTTTATATTCCTGTTAATCTATGTAAGGTGTCCTTGAGATGTCTGAAAGGTGCCCAACAAATAAAATTTATTATTATTATTATTATCGTGTGGTCTAATGACTGGATGGCAGACTGGCACAGCGGTAGAGTTGTTGCCTCACAGCACCAGAGACCCGGGTTCAATCCTGACTCTGGGCACTGTCTGTACAGAGTTTGCACGTTCCCGCTGTGATCGCTTGAGTTTTCTCCGGGTGCTCCAGTTTCCTCCCACACTCCAGGTTTGTAGGCTAATTGGCTTATGTGAATTGTCCCAGGCATGTAAGATAGTGCTAGTGTACTGAGTGATCGCTGGTCGGCGTAGACTCAGTAGGCCGGGAAGGCTAGTTTCCGTACCGTATCTCCAAAATCTAAATTAAAGTCTAAAGACTAACTGGCTCAGTGAGGTTGAATTAGAGATGGTTTGTAGCATAGGGTTGAAGATTGAAGAAGCAGTAGAGTTGCTGCCTTACAGCGCCAGGGACCCACGTTTGATCTAAACCTTGGGTGTTGTCTGTATGGAGTTTGGGTCACGTTGAAGAGCCTTGCCCGGAACTCCCCCACCTCCCATTTACGGTCTTGTTAACCAAAGCAGAGCTACTGAACTGTGAAACAGAAGCTTTTGTGCACAGAAATAGTTCTAAAGGAAACAGACTGTCAGCTGCCTCGCTGTTGATTAAAATAAATGAAACACTCACACATTGGCGTGTCCCCTTGGTTGGCACCAATGACCCAGGACCGTGGAAGGGTACTGAGGCTCACAACACCACCAGGAGAGGGTCCCTTTGTACCATTGGGGCTACCTGGAACCGAAGAAGGGCTTGGCTCCCTTTTTGTGGAGCAGTTTTGGGGCCCCATATCTGAGGAAGGATGTGCTGGAGTCGGAGAAGACCCAGAGCAAGTTTACGAGAATGATCCAGGGGATGATTGGGTTAACATATGAGGAGTGTTTGAAGGCTCTGGGCCTGTACTTGCTGGAGTTTAGAAGGATGGGGAGGGGAGTGAATCTCTGAAACCTACTGAACAATGAAAGGCTTAGATAGAGTGGATGTGGAGAGGATGTTTCCAATTATGGTATAGTCTAGTACCAGAGGGAACAGCCTCAATAACATTTACGTACATTTGCAATGTAGATGAGGAAGAATTATTTTAGCCAGAGGGTGGTGAATTTGTGGAATTCATTGTCACAGATGCTTGTGGAGGCCAAGTCATTGGGCATTTTTAAAGGGGAGATTGGTAGGTTGTTCATTAGTAAGGGCATCAAATGTATGGTGAGGAGGCAGGAGAATGGGGTTGAGATGTAAAAATAGATCAGTCAAAAATAGATGGTGCAGACTCGATGGGCCGAATGGCTTAATTCTGCTCCCTTGTCTTATGGTCTTTTGGCTCCTCTGATGGCTAAGTGTAAAGAAAAGATACCTGTTAGGATCACCGTGAATTCAACCGTGGGTTTTGTGCTATTGTGGTGATCTACTAGGGTTGGGGAGAGTGCTGTCAGTTGGCCTTGCTATCTACCATAGGATACTGGTCTCAAATAGTGGACCTGTACAGGAGGAAGTTCCTCCTAGTGAGTGAGAGAAGTGGCTTGGAATGAAACACTGCATGATTATAAAATACATACATAGAAGATAGGAAAGGCATTGCTTTATTAAAAATGATTTATTATTGTATATTGCCAGCGTTAAGTCCACTACAGCGATCTTAGAACTCAACAAGAAAAACGTTAATCGGAAAGGTTAACGTTGGCCCGCTCTGGGTGTTGTAAGAGATCTTCAGTGCAGGGTGGTGGAGGTGGCCCTGTGAAAGTGGACATCACAGGGGTGCCACGGTGGCGCAGTGGTAGAGTTCTGCCTTACCATGCCAGAGACCCGGGATCCATCCTGACTATGGGTGCTTGTCCGCACGAAGTTTGTACATTCTCTCTGTGTCCACGTGGGTTTTCCCCGGGTGCTCCGATTTCCACCCACATTCCAAAGACCTACAGGTTTGTAGGTTAATAGACTTCGGTAAAACAAAATTGTAAATTGTCCAAAGTGTGTAGGATAGTGCTGGAGTACAGGGATCGCTCGGTGGGCTGAAGGGCCTGTTTTTTCGCGCTGAATCTCTAAACTAAACAAAGCATTGCACCAAAATCCAATGCCATGGCACAGTGGTCTAGGGTAAGAACTCAAGGGTTCGGTGAGGGGTGTGGGGCTGGATCACCAAAACGCAGCCACTATAAGAGCCCACTTTTGCAACCCCCTCCCCCCCCCACCAAAAATCTCCCTACCACCCATCAGTTTATTCCGAGTAATGTCACTCAATTTGGAGATCCTTGCTGTGCCATTTGTCAGCTCAAGAATGGTAGAGGCAGGGGTTGGGAGTCTGCCCAAGAGCCCTACCATCCATAGGTAGACACAAAATGCTGGAGTAACTCAGCGGGTCAGGCAGCATCTCTGGATAACATGGCTGGCGACATTTCAGGTCAGACTCTGAAGAAGGGTTCCAACCCAAAACATCGCCAATTCCTTTTCTCCAAAGATGTTGCCTGCCCTGCCGAGTTACTCCAGCGTTTGTGTCTACCTTCGATATGATCCATCATCTGCAGTTCCTTCCTACGCCACCTTACCATTTATAATGGCTACCGGGTTGATCCGTTGTGGGCGTCAATATTTCCAACGTTACCAGTGTCTCCTACACCCCTCTGTGTTCCTCCCTCACTACAAATTCCCCAGGCACGTGTTGCTCTGTAGAGGTGAAGCACCCAAACACTGGGGAGTGAGGAAAGCAAGAAAAGGCCCCCACCCAGGCAGTCTTCACCACAGACGTCATTCTACCTTGAAGAACCAACTGTTTAGCTCTTCTTGTGGGACTGGAGAACACCGGGTCTCGAAAGCTTGGAATACATTGTCAGTCTTACATGAATGTAATTAAAAGATGGATTTCCTGTACATGAATTGGATGGTGGTGGATATTCCAAACTTTATGTCAAAAGGTTTACATCTCGTTTGGCCGGTGTTCCTTGTGGCATTTTCCAGTATTGAGCCTGTCACCCCACCACAAGGTCTGCTGGATATCCCATAACTGGATATCCCATGAAACATTTTAACTCCCATTCCCATACCAACCTTACTGCCCTGGGCCTCCTCCATTGCCAGAGTTAGACCACACGCAAATTGGAGGAACAGCTTCTCATATTACAACCCACTGGTATGAACATTGAAATCTCTAATTTTAAGTAATTTCCTGTAAGTAGCCTACACTTCCCTCCCCTCTCCCCCTTTCCCCCTTCCTCCACCACAGTTGTTTAACCAGCTGCACAGTTCTCCACATTGTATCCCTCTTGAGATCACACCTTCCCCAACGAACATGGGCTCATCAAGGCGCCACCCTGCCTGAAGTCATTTGTGACCAGCCCTGGTCTTTTCCCGCCTTTCAGTCTGAAGAAGAGTCCCAAACGTCACATCCTTTTTCACCAGAGATGCTGCCTGACCCGTTGAGTTACTCCAGCACTTTGTGTCTATCTAATATACTGGCACTGAGTCCACCCTACAACCGAAACACCCTGTGTCTCTTGCTCTACATCGGTAATGTATATAAGGAACCCAGCTTTTTGGATACCAGTTAATTCCAAAGCATAATGGTGTCTAGTTTTACTAAAAAAAAAAACAATACAAGCAAAGCAATACAAAGCTCACTGCTGAAGTTGCTGCCCAAATGAACCGATTTATGCTCAAGATGCATTGCAATTTAGTTAAACAAGCTTTAAGTCTCCTTCAAGGGGCTATATGCTGCAATTAAAATCACTGCACGCTTAACATTGTTCAGATCCTGCCTGAACAATCCATGTTAATAATTATTATTATTTAAAAATGTTTCTTTGCATTGAGCTTCTGCTTTCAATGGGCACCCGTGTTACAATTGGATCATCCAATGTTACGACAGACAATTCCTCACAATCACGAGCACTTTCATTTTTGGGTACCGCCAACATCCAGCAATTCTTGAGAGATTATTGAAAGATGATATTACTTAGTTGCTATTACAGCATATGGCTCCTTCAGAAGGCTCGTGAAGTGGGACTGAGCCCTGAACCTGATGTGACAATATTTGGGAAGATTACATTGCAGTTTGCGGGGAAGATATGATGGGAGCCATCAACTTGCCATGCTTTTTCCCTGAGCCCACGATGGGGCTTCAGTAAGCCCAAAGGCAAGGATTCAAAGTTGGATTCATAGACATGGATGAGCCTCAAATATCCAGGTGGGTTTGTGGGATTTAGTCGCTGGCAAGGGGGCAATCTGAAAGCACGACGAAAACGTTTTTAAAGTTTAAACTAACAGATCAGATGTCGGAGCTTTGATTTGGGGTTTGACGATTGAATATCTTTCTAATTTAAATTGGCACATTTGTTGATAAATTTAGAAGTTCATAATTCATTGGAGCAGAATTAGGCCATACGGCCTATCGAGTCCACTCTGGCATTGAATCGTGGCTGATTTACCTTCCCCTCTCAACCCCATTCTCCTGCCTGCTCCCCCATAACTTTGGACACTTTAACCTTTGAAGACGTCTGTAAATGTTCAAAGCGATTAAAAGAAGAGAAAATCTAAGCGCTCTGGAATGGTTGCATTTTTAAGCTTCTTCCCATTTCTAGGTTGATATTTCCCCTTGAAATGGAGGGTATTAAAAATCAATGAATCAATGTTACAGGTTGGGACGTCATTTTTTTGTTGTATTAAGAGGATCTATAAAAGCTTTTTTTTCCCCCTCAGTTTTTCTTTCACTGAAAATGTTTCTTTTGCATGTCCTAATCTGCAAATCTTAATGCGTTTGGTTGAAAACGAGTGTCATTGGTGTATTGCTGAGCATATTCTCCGGTCGATTTTCAAGTAATCCTCATATCAAGCCGAGGGAAGTGTTGGATTGCGTTGGCCGTTTAAAAAGCTCCGTTGTCATCGGGTGCACCATTGGACTTGGCGATGAGTGGGGTATCCTCTAGGTCCTTGGAATAATCGGCAGGGGCCTCAGCCGCACTTGATCCGTCACTTAAACTCAGTTGAGCGTACTTAACTTCGTTCAGTTCCTGGCCCGCGGCTCCGTCTAAGGTCTTTGACTGGTCTGCGTCTGCAACAAGTTGTTCTCCAGGGGTCTGGGGGGACTTGTCCCCCATCTCACTGCCAGGTGGCTGTGTTGAGCTAGTGCCTGGGACTGCTCCAGTTTCCATCTCCGTCTTATCCTTGCCCTCCTCCTCATTTTCCCCCTTTCCCTTCCCCACTGCCCGGCCGTCTCCGTTCTGCTCTTCCTTCTCCGTTGGCTGTTCCTCCCCTTCCTCCTGCCGGGCTCTTTCAGGTGCTTTGGCAGAGTTGCCCTCTGTGCTGTCGGTCAATGGGCCTTCCGCATTATTAGCTCCCGGGTCTGGGGCCGTACTGTTCCCTCCCTCCGCGCCTGCTTCCTGCGGGCTCTCTCCCTTCCCTGATGCACCAGCCGCTTTCTTCTCGTCTCCCTTGGATGGGCCCTTCTTCTTGAGGTTGTGGGTGGCCGAGAGAATGTCGGATTGCAGCTGCTCCGAAGTGTTGACGGTGTCCTCCTTGGGCTCCTCGCCGGCCGTCCCCGTGACCTCTTCAAAATTTTTGCCGGAACCCCTTTTGTCCTGCTTGTCCACGTAGTTTTTAGTGGCGTAAGCGGACGGGTAGTAGGCTGAACCCTTGCGTAGCCTCATAAATATCACGGTGCACACGAGGACCAGCAGTAGGGCGAGAGCAACAGCGGCAATGACGATGAAGGTCAGGTACTGCGAGATAAACTCCATTATAACAGCGCCAAGGTGGGCCGGCTTGGTGGCAGCAACAGCAAGGGTGGAGGTCAAGGTAACACCCGTGGTGTCGATAACGTTTGTGGTTCTCATGGTGGAAACTGACTCTCCAGTGACGTCAGATTCAGAACTGCCGGATGCTTCTGTAGAAGTCAGTGTTGTTACATCTGAAACACTGATGGTGGGTGTTGGTGAACATAGGCACATGTTTGCAAGAACAAGCTGCCACAGGACCAACCAAACGGCCATTGTTAATGCTCGCAGGTGTGTCCAAGGCCTATTGAAACAGGAAAAAAGAACAAAACAGCAGATTAAAATTAAAAGAGTCTGACCTTGTCTAATAAAAGCAGTAAAGTAGGCATGTTACAATACTTACCTTCAGCGGCGCTGCAATTCTGCCACTGGGCGTGTGCACGATTTTGGTGCGTTTGAGGGGGGGGGGGGGGGGGGGGGGGTTAAAACGTGTTTTTTTTTTTTTTTGTTTTCCGACCTGGACCTGAATTATATTTGTTGGAGTGCAGGTTGAACTAGGGACATGTGGGTCAGTGTGGGAAAGTTGGGCCGAAGGGCCTGTTTCCATGCTGTATGACTTTGTCTATCTGCCACCAAAATACAAAGTGTTGGAGGAACTCAGCGGGTCAGGCAACGTCTGTGGAGGAAATGGACAAGCATCATTTTGGGTCAGGATCTTTGGTCAGACATTGGTCCATTTCCTCCTCGGATGCTGCCTGGCTCACTGAGTTCTTCCAGTACTTTGTATTTTGCTTAAGATTCCAACACCTGCAGTTCCTTGTGTTGGCATTAACCAGTTTCATTTCAGGTTTCCAGCATCTGCATTGTTATGCTTTTCCAATACTTTGGCGGAAGCTCTCAGGATGGAAATTCCGTCGTTTTTCATTGGGAAGCTGCACAGAAAGGTCCCGAGCCTACTTCAGAGTCAGATGCTCAATTAGGTGACCTTAGCTGGGACAAAGTTGGTGCTCACCACCCCTAGCAGTCCTGGGTTAAAATATTAAAGCTGGCACAGAGGCGCCATCTGGTAGAGCTGCTGCCTCACAGCACCAGAGTCCCAGGTTCAATCCTGAGCTTCGCTACTACCTATGTGGAGTTTGCATGTTCCCCCTGTGACCGCGCGTGTTTTCTGATTCGGAATTGATTTGTCCATTAGGAACATCCCTTGCCTAAGCTTTTGGATAAAAACAAACTCTTTGACCTATCAGCACAAGTGCCATTGATGGATTTGTGGACAGCCCAGACCCGGATAGTGTGCCGAAGCTCTCTGACTGCCTTCGTTGGGTGTCTGGTAGACAATAAAAACCAGTAGCCTGAATTAACGACAACCGCATGCTCGTACTAATGGTAGCGTTTAAAATAGCGCTGAGCATAGATGGTGGGAACTTGAGGCGGTCAAGTGAAAATGTGAGAGGAAAGATGTTATTTGTAAGTTTGAAACCACAAATGCAAGGCCTGGAAAAATCGCCCTGAGTAATAACTCTGTTTCTCTCTTCACCGACGCTGCGTTTTATTTTCTGCTTTGTATGTTTTAATTTTAGATTTCCCGCATCTGCAGTTTCTTGCACAGATCTCTGTGCAGCGAGTGTGGTAACACATGGATGACCAAGGGGCGCTCTCCCCCTGACTGACAGGGGAACAAATCCATCTGCAAATTTAAAAGACAAACAAGAACCTCGTTTGCCTCTTTTTTTTTGTCTTAAAAAAAGTTATGGAGCAAGGAAAGGAGACGGTTTAACCCATCAAATCCATGGCAGATCTTACATGATAACAATCCAATTAATCCCAATTTGAAGAAAGGTCCTGACCCAAAACGTTGCCTGTCCATATCCTCCAGAAATACTGTCTGACCTACTTACTCCAGCATTTCCTGTTTCGCTCAAGATTCCTGCATCTGCAATTCCTTGCATTTTCAGCCACACTCTAAGATACATTTTTGGATCCCATCTCTAAGATAAATCTCATTGGAACCCATGTCTGACATGATACCAACCTCCTGGCAAAAGCATTTGGCACGTTTGCCTCCATTGGTTGGGGCCTATGTATAGAATGTCGACATGAAGAACTGCAAATGTTGGCTTACATAAAAAAAACACGAAGTGCCGGAATAAGTCAGCAGGTCAGGCAGTATCTCTGGAGAACATGGATAGGCATTGTTTTGGGTTAGGATACTTCTTCAGACTAATTGTAGTAGGGGGGTCAAAGCTTGGCAAGTGACCATATCTACCCAGTGACTGATTCAGTCTGGTCAGTCTGTCTGTTCAATCAGTCTCAAGAAGTGTCCCATGTTGAAATGACACATATCCATGTTTCCCATTGAGTATAGAAGTTGGGATGTCTTGTTACAGCTGTACAAGTTGTTGATGGGACCTCACTTAGAGTATCTGTGCCATTCTGGTCACCCAGCTATAGAAAGGATGCCACTAAGCTGGAAAGGGTGCAGAAAATCTTCACAAGGATGTAACTAGGACTGGAGGGATAAGTTGGGTCAATTTCCCCGGAGTTTATAAAGTTGAAAGGTATTTAGTTTGGTTTAGTTTAGAGATACAGCATGGAAACAGACCCTTTGGCCCACCGAGTCCATGCCAACCATCAATCACCTACGCATCCACACTAGGATATATTGGACAGAGGCCAAATAACCTAGTAACCTGAACTTCTTATGTGGGAGGAAACCAGAGCACCCAGAGAAAACCCACGAGGCCACAGGGAGAGCGTGCGAACACCATACAGACAGTACCTGTAGTCAGGATTGAACCAGGATTTCTGGTGCTGTGAGGCAGCAACTTCTACCGCTGTGCCACCGTACATGCGATCTTATAGAAATATATAAAATCATGAGGGGCATAAATAAGATGAATAGTCACAGTCTTCCCAGGAGAGGGGAGTTTAAAACTAGATGAAATAGAGTTATGGTGGGAGGGGGAAGATTTAAAGGGGAGCTGAGAGACAAAGTTTTCACACATGGTGGCTATAGAACGAGCTGCCAGAGGATGTTGTAGAGGCAGGTACAATTACAATGTTTAGAAGGCATTTAGTTAGGTATATGAATAGTTACGGTTTAGAGGGACGTGGGTCAAAGGTTGGCAAATGGGCCTAGCTCAGGTAGTCTTTTATCCAGCACGGAGTTGGGCCAAAAGGCCAGTTTCCATGCTTCATTGTAGTAGGGGGGACAAAGCTTGGCTCTGTGATAATCCTATGGTGCATAAAGAATGGCCACCTGGGCAAGTGAGGTATGAGGGCATCCCTAACTGTGCTTCCAGACGCACTAAGTCAGCATCTCCAGGGCAGGAAGCACGTATAATTAGAGGAAGCCAGACCCCAGGAGACTGGTACCATGTCAGACGCAGGATCAAGTGAGATTTCCCACATTCTTGGGCAACGGTTGTGGGAGAACTGCAGCACATGTGGTTTTACTTCAGATGTCCATTGCACTTTATCAAATCAAATAAAAAAACATATTGGTAATCCCAAGCTCAATCAGTTTGTTTTAGCTCGCTGTAGATTTTGTTTTCTTACTTCACTGGGGAAAAGTGGAGAATAGAGGACCACACAAAGTTTGGAAATACAATTTATTAACTAGCCCCATACCGGGTTCTTGAAACACCAGGAATTAAATGGGGCCACTCTCCAGAAAGGAATGTTGAAACAGGGCAGAGTTCTAATTGATCTCACAGATACCGTCACCATCACTCAGTGAATCTGTGGATTTGTAGCAGTTACTGTACGTAACATTACAGGAAGCCAAAACACAAATGCTGGCATAACTCAGCGGATCAGGCAACATCTCTGCACAACATGGATAGGTGAAGAATGGTCCCAGCCCGAAATACCAACTATCCACGTTCTCAGAAAATGGTGCCTGACCCACTGAGTTACTCCAGAATGTTGTGGCTTTTTCATAAACCAGCGTCTGTAGTTCCTTGTGTTTTCAACAGGTTATCATAATTATGGTCATCTGATAAGGAGACATCTTTAATAAACGACTTCAGAGTAAAAAAAAAAGATCCTTCAGAAGTAGTGATCATGGCATGGTAGAATTCTGTATTCAGTTTCAGAGCTAGAAACTGGTGTTGGAAGTTTAAAGGGGATTACAATGGAACAAGGATAGAGTTGGCTGAAGAGGGTTGAACAGAATATGATAGAATATCACAAAAGTCAATAGGTAGGGACAGGAGTTTAAGGAAGTCATTCTTTATCAGAGTATGAAGGAAAAAGGGAATGCATTGGTAATGGCTGAATTTAGAAGATTGAGGGGGGATCTTATAGAAACTTACAAAATTCTTAAGGGGTTGGACAGGCTAGATGCAGGGAGATTGTTACCGATGTTGGGGAAGTCCAGAACAAGGGGTCACAGTTTAAGGATAAGGGGGAAATCTTTTAGGACCGAGATGAGAAAAACATTTTTCACACAGAGAGTGGTGAATCTGTGGAATTCTCTGCCACAGAAGGTAGTTGAGGCCAGTTCATTGGCTATATTTAAGAGGGAGTTAAATGTGGCCCTTGTGGCTAAAGGGATCAGGGGGTATGGAGAGAAGGCAGGTACCTGATACTGAGTTGGATGATCAGCCATGATCGTATTGAATGGCGGTGCAGGCTCGAAGGGCGGAATGGCCTACTCCTGCACCTATTTTCTATGTTTCTATGAATGGCTTCCTGATTTGAAGTAGGATCAAAAATACGCAAAGTGCTGGAGTAACTCAGCGGATCAGGCGGAAAATTAGCAAGGAGCAAGTGGCAGTCATAACAGAAAAAGCAAAATAATGATCCAAGGGCATCTGTAAGAGACTGGACAACCTGGGACTTGCATGTATTATGTAAGGAGTGTAGAATGAGAGTGACAATAAGGTGAGCAAGTGATATCACTGAGAAGAGACAGGGAGCGTGTTGTGGAAATAAGAATAAATGAAAGACAATGAGGGAATAGAACGATGGGTGAGACTAGATATTACTGAAAGAGATATTTGTGCAAAAAAAAGAGAAATGAGAGGGTGAACCAAAAATAAAGTGGGAGGCAGCACGCGCAGATGATCAATAAGGCGGAAAGCCCTAAGTTACATGACGGCATTTCCAAGCACATTTTTTCCCAACTTGTGCAACGATAGAAGAAAGCAGAAACAATGGCTTGTTATCGGGGGGCTTGAGAATGTGTGGGATAAGCAAAACGAAGAAGATAGTCTGGATCAAATCAAGTGACTCCACTTGAGCTGCAGTTTGTGAGGCACTTATTGAGTAAACTATTTATACTCGTCCAGTATCCTGTTGTCAACCTCTAGAGGATGTACAAATAGAGGCAGCAGAATGCAAAACCACATGTACCCGAACCGTCCCACCACGGGACCCAACAGTTCCCCCTTGGTCCAGTCTTTGAACAAAAGTCCAGAATATGAACATGCCGAATGAACACAAATTAAAAATGTGACATTTATTTTAAGTCAATTGACTTAAATTCCACCTGAGTAACTGCGTCAGCTGTCCAGAAATGGCAAGCAGGAACACATAATGCATCGGCACTTCAGTCCCTCACTAGTTAACTATGGACCATTCTGTTGTGTTTGGCCTCTCATCCAGCTCCGGATTATTGAGCAGCCAAGCGGCTTTGACAGACATTATTAATACTCACAGAAGCTTTGTAAAGGCAGTAATGTATTTTAAAATTCATTAGTTCTATGTATATCTCTCATTTCCCTTTCCCCTGACTCTTAGCCCGAAGAAGGGTCTCGACCCGAAACGTCGCCTATTGCTTTTCTCTAGAAAGGCTGAGTTATTCCAGCTTTTTGTGTCTGTCAACTATTTAAATCTGTATGCTGCTCTATACTGAGTTTGAAACTTGCCTGTAAATGTAACCATCTCCAATTCCAAGCTATGAACTTTAGGATTGGAGGAGGTGGAACTGAAAGGGCCTGGAGATGATTATTGAAGCAGCTGGTAATTTTCAATGAATCACTAAATGTTGTACCCTAGTTTAAGAAAGAACCCTTTATCCTTTATCTGCACTTATCCTTAATCTATACACTGTGTACAGCTTGATTGTAATCATGTATAGTCTTTCTTTCACTGGATATACTAAACTAATCCTAAAATTATGAACTTTGAGGCCCCACTGTTTAACTTAGCTTCCAACTCTATAAATTCATTTTGCGGCACTTTTCCCTCTATCTTATGTTGTTGCTACCAAAAAGTACACAACCTCCCTCTGTTGCTCCTTCCTCTCCTGTCCTAGGATGTCCTATGAACATTCTTTGCAGCTAGCAGCAGTAAGGCAGCACAGTACCCTAGAATTATACCTATGGTCATTGAAACATCTACGTTTTCCAGTCCAGGTAAACCCCTATCTCTCTAGCTCTGTTTCCTTCCAATTTCATGTTATATTTCAAAAGTTATTGATATCTAAAGTTTTAAAAAGCCAACAGTGAAAATAATAACTGCCTTTGAGAGGGAGACTGTTCCAGCAGCGCTTAAATTTTTTGCAGAACCTTACTTAGAGTTTTCCCGTCATCGGTCCTGTCAAGTTTCCTTCAGATTTGATGTTATAGTTCACAAGTTATTGATATTTAAAGTTTTTAAAAAAAGCCAACTTTGAAAAGAATAACTGCCTTTGACAGGGAGACTCTTCCAGCAGCTTCCAGTGATGATGTCACGATGCCATCTCACAGTCATCCAATCACTCACAATGGGATCTCATTTACACAAGCTGCCGTGAAGATTCCGAAAACAGAAAATGACATCACAATGTGATATCTGCTGCCAATACACAAGCTATGAGAGTGTTTTTACATTGTTGTAAGGAGAGGGATGTTGTGGGGGGAGATTTAAAAGTTTTAAAGTGACATTTAAAAGTTGGATTTCTTCAAATCTGCAATGGCAGTTAGGCAGTTATGATGTCACAATGCCCTACCGGCTACAATGTTTCTATCCCAGAACACTGAATCCTTCATAGCAAATGTCCTTCAGGGAAAGAATCTGCCAGCCTAACTCAGCACAGCTAAGTTTAATGATTAGATTTGGATAACAAAAGATGGCTTTGTCGGTGGCACCTTCATCACATTAAATCTTTGTGCAATTACATTTTTTTTAAAGTTAAAAATGAGGGAGGGTGAAAAAATGAGCCGACCTGCACAGTTGAGGGCTATGGATGAGTGGTGGAATATTACATTGGGGGAACGGGTTGCGTTGGGGGAACAGGTAAGTGCTGGAATCTTACGTTGGTGAATGGGTTGCGTTGGGGACCATGCCTTCCGTGGCTGCTATGGGTGAGTGGTCAAATATTGTGTTAAAAATGAGCCGATCTGCACAGTTGGGGGAAAGGGTGATGGTGGACTATTGCATTGGGGCAACGGGCTGCGTTGGGGGACCAGGCCTCCCCGGGGGCTATGTGTGAGTGGTGGAATATTGCGTTGGGGGAATGGGTGAGTGGTGGATTATTGCTTTGGGGGAACGGGGCCCAATGGGTCCCCCTTGGTCTAGTATATATATATATATAAAACCACACACACACAAATTAAATATATATATATATATGTATATATGATACCATAATACCATTATAATATCATAATAGCCAATAGCAGTTCAATATGCTTCCTACACACTTGGTAGTCATGAACACTGCAAGAGTGTCTGATATATTCAAGTGAGAGTTAGATTTAGCTCTGGGGGCTAAAGGAATCAAGGGATATGGGGGAAAACGCAGGAACAGGGTACTGATTTTAGATGAACAGCCATGATCATATTGAATGGCGGTGCAGGCTCGAAGGGCCAAATGGCCTACTCCTGCACCTATTTTTCTAATGTTTCTATTTCCCACATTGTTGTATAAATGGAGATCTCTAAGGGTTAAGACTTCCTTTGTACAATTACACTCAGCTCCTTAGTTGCTCCCTTTAATTAGACAATATCAATTACTCTTGGGTCCTCCTTCCACCCAAAGTATAAATTATTATCAAGTTCTTTTACCTAAACTAATGAATTGCAGAGAGAGTAGAAATGCCCACTGTGTCTTGCCAATCAGCTTTCCCCTCTGCTCTATGTCATTCTTTGAAGACACAAGGAACTGCAGACACTAGTTTACAAACAAAACACAAAGTGTTGGAATAGCTCAGCAAGTCAGGCAGCATCACTGGAAAACATGATCTTTTGGGTCAGGACCCTTCTTCCGACTGGAGTCGACCCGAAACGTTACCTATCCATGTTCTCCAGAGATGCTGCCTGACCCGTTGAGTTACTCCAACACTTTGCGCCTTTTATTGGCCAAACTTTGAACCTTGATGTTATTTCTGGAGCTCCACCACTGACTCACTGTAGATATGGTGCATTTTACACATTTCCCCCCATTTACAGCCTATTGTACAGTTCACCCATCTCTCACTCCCACTATTCTGTACTTACAAAATCCCCCCACTCTGCAGGGAGGGGGGGGGACCTCAGTGGAATATACTGAATAGTGAAAGGCCCGGATATAGTGGACTTGAAGAGCATGTTTCTACTAGTGGGAGAGTGTAGATCCAGAGGGCATTGACTCAGAATAAAATGATGTACTTTCCTTATTAGGAGGGTGGTGAATCTGTTGAATCCATTACCACAAATACCTGTGGAGTCACTTTCTGATACCACCACATCCTTCCTATAACAAGGCTACCAGAAATGAACATGGCACTCCAGGTGAGACCAGAACAATGTGTTTTTTTAAGTTCTATGTGACATCTTGTATTTTATATTCGTTGCCTCTATTAATAGAACCCAAAATAGTGTAAGGATTGTAAGGGGCTGTCCCACTTGGGCGACCTAATTTGCGAGTTTAGAAGAGTTTGAAAAAATGACATGTTGAAGACCTCCTTCAACTCCTTCGACTATGTTGAAGACCATCTTCGACTAGCTACGACTAACTTCGGGAAAATTGGACACCGAATAGTGGAGAGTGAAGACGACCTCCTTCGACCTCCTTTCGACCTCCCTTCGACTATGATGAAGACTATCTAGACTATCTATGACTACCTTCGACTACCCTCGATTACCTACGACTAACATGCCGACCTACTACGACTAAACCTACGAGTAAAAAAAGTATTAATTTTTTCCATGGCAACCTTTGTTTACTCGTGGGCATTTTTTAACATATTGAAACAAACGGTGCGACCTAGCTGAGGCCTCGAGTACGCGGAGACCACTCTCGAGCATGAAGGAGAGTTACGAAGACCTCCTACGATCTCGTGTCGACCATGCTGCGAGTATGAGTCGAGGGCAGACTCGCCAGAACTCGCGGATTTGGTCGCCCAAGTGGGACAGGCCCCTTTAGCTTTCTCAAACTGCCCTGCCTTATTCCATGATGTTTTGAAAGAGATACAGCATGGAAACAGGCCCTTCAGCCCATCAAATCCACGCCGACCATTGATCACCCATTCACAATAGTTCTATGTTATTCCATTTTCACATCCACTCCCTACACATGAAGGTCATAAGTGATAGGAGTCGAATTAGGCCATTCAGCCCATCAAGTCTAATTCACCATTCAATCATGGCTGATCTACAATATCTCTCCCTTCTAACCCCAATCTCCTTCCTTCTCCCCAAAACCTCTGACACCTGTACAAATGAAGAATCTATCTATCTCACTAGGGGCAATTGATGGTGGCCAATTGACCTACAAGCTCCAGAGACCCAGGTTCGATCCTGACTATAGGTGCTGTCTGTATGGAGTTTGTACGTTCTCCCTGTGACCGCATGGGTCGTCCATGGGTGCTCCAGATTCCTCCCACACTCCAAAGAGTAAAGGTTTGTGGGTTAATTGGCTTCGGTAAAACAAGAAGTGTTTAGCGTGTGCCAATGTGCGACGGGGATCGTTGGTCCGTGTAGACTCAGTGGCCCAAAGGGCCTATTTCTGCGATGTGTATCTCTAAACTAAACTAAACATCTTTGGGATGAGGGAGAAAATGGATCGCCCAGAGGAAACCAGGCGGTCACAGGGAGAACGTCCAAACTCCGCACAAACAGCGCCTGAGGTTGGGTTCGAACCTGCGACGTTGATGCTATGAGGCAGCATCTCATACCAGTCGCACCACCATGCCACACTTTGCACACCCACATTCCAGGTCCCTCTGCAGAACAATGTCCTTTATTATACATGTTTAAGAAGGAACTGCAGATGCTGGAAAATCGAAGGTACACAAAAATGCTGGAGAAACTCAGCGGGTGCAGCAGCATCTACGGAGCGAAGGAAATAGGCAACGTTTCGGGCCGAAACTCTTCCGAGTTTCGGCCCGAAACGTTACCTATTTCCTTTGGGTTTCGGCCCGAAACGTTGCCTATTTCCTTCGCTCCATAGATGCTGCTGCACCCGCTGAGTTTCTCCAGCTTTTTTGTGTACCTTCTATTAAATCTTCCACCGCCTTTCCACACTCCATGACTATGACTCTATGACTGAAGAAGGGTCCTGACCCGAAACGTCACCTATCACTCCAAATTCTCCAGAGATGCTGCCTGATCTGCTGAGTTACTCCAGCATTCTTGGTAAACCAGCATCTGCAGTTCCCTGTCATTACATTATTTTCTGTATGATGTTCCTGCAACCTCTGACTGTTAATAACTTGGCGCGTGGTTGTTGACCAGGAGTTGAAACACCACTCTGGAGTTCTGCAATCTTTCCCGTTGTGTTCACTCATTAGCTGCTTAATACTTCCCATGCTACTGACTGGAGGTGGAGAGAGCAAGTCACACTCTCCTCGACAGGTCGCTACAGTTCTAAGGGTCAAATAAGTTGCTAATATCCACCGTCTGGTCTTGATTATGTGGAATAGCTACAAAACCGCGGTCAGATTTCACAAGCGAAAGAACAGAGATCGAGGGAAATAGGCATTGGAGGGAAGTAAGAATGTTTCAGTGGGGAGAAGGAAATGAGAGAAAGGAAGTCTTGAACTGCAAAACAAAAACATTTGGGAAGCAATATAATGAACGAGCATAACTGCAAAACAGGGATACAGTGAGAGAGGAAGATAAAGGGGGAAGAAGACAGGAATGTGTGAATGAAGAGAAATTTGAGTAATTAACAAAAAACACATTGGAAGAAAATGCAGCATGGAATGGCCAAGGAACTGAAGGAAAGGAAAGGAAATCTTCAAAGAGTCGTTGGGGCAGAAAGTTGAGAACAAAGCTGCAAGATTGCACTCTCTCCTCTCCACCTCCCTCCAGCCCATTTCAAATTTCTATCATTCAGTCTTTTTTTCTTAATGCACTTTACTAATCCTGGAGAAATCCCTCTTTGAAATGCAATATTGCTATTGTCTCGCCACTCTCAGAAAGCTGATGGATGGCCGAGGATATTTCAGCGAAGAAAAATGTGTGAGGACACTTTCTTATTGGTGAGAGAATCACAAGCAAAGATTTGCAATTGACCTCGCAATGTAGCTGAACATTGCAGAAAAGAGGGTTTCCACAAGTAGCTCGATAATTCACACCTTCATTGTGCCAATGGTTCAACAGAAATAAAGAAAGTGAGGGTTGAGGAGTTGATTAAAAAACAATGTTTTTTCACTCCTTACGTTGAAACACCATTATAAGATTATAACGTTATAAGGCTACCTTTGCAGTAAATTTCATCGCAGTGGTCAAAAGATATTTAATTGCAGCTGCAGACAAGGAGTAGAACGAGAGAGGGGGAGAGAAAAAATTAGTTTCTGCTGCAGCTCATAGCAGTTCAAACAAAAAATAGCTTACAGATTTAGACTTACCCTGTTGAGCTACTGGTTTGGATAAAACAAACGTCCTCTCAACAAGCGACTGATGTGAAGGCGTGTTTGGAGATGAAGAACAAAGTTGGAAGGAGTTCTTGGTCTTTCCTCTTGTGTTTAATTCCCTTCTGCCATCAGTTGGGAGTAAGGCTTGTGAGCTCTCTCTCTCTCCTCTCTCTCTCCCTCTCTCGTTCTCCTCCACACCAGATTGTTTTCATTAGCCTGGAGTTTAATGTGGGGAGCGCGCGGCAGGGATGCAGTACTCTTCAACAGCAGACTTCCTGTCAGACCTTTGTGCGATGCACTGAGACCAGAACGCTCGCTTTGTGCAGTTGAAGAAGCTGTCGGGAGGGAGGGGAGAACTCAAGGGCTGCGTGTTTCAGCCGAATCAGAGATTGCATGCAAAGTGAACAATTGGTTACAAAGAAAGTTAAACAGGAACAAATTCCGTTGTCAATATTTTCTCAACTTGCCCTCCAAAAGAAAGAAATTATATCTCAATGTTCTCCAAACAAACGAGAAAGAAATAACTACTTTAAGCAATGGAATGTAATGTATGCAACTAATAGAGAGTTATTTCTGGATATTAACACCAGTGGAGGTTGACTGGTTTGGCTGAATTTCTGAATCTTAGATTTTGCTCTTCATTTTAAATGTAGGGTCAACATGATGGTGATAGCAGCTCTCACTTCTGAAGTGGAACAAGCATCATTCATGAGACTTCAGCACAGAATCTAGGCTTAGATCTGCAGGAGTCCTGCACTGCCTGAGATACTAGAGGTGGTGATAAAACCCAAGGTCAGTCTGTTTTCTCAGATGATGAATTACGTAGTACTGGTTCAAGGAAGGACGAGTGTGTTCCACAATATATGCTGGCATGCTTTATCTCACTTTCGTCGTTTAGTTTAGTTTAGACATAAATCATGCGCACAGGCCCTTTGGTTCAACGAGTCTGTGTTATCCCACTTTCCTATTATCCACTCCCTACACACTAGGGGGCAATTTACAGAGGGCCAATTAACCTACAATGAAGGGCCGAATGGCCTCCTCCTGCACCTATTTTCTATGTTTCTATGTTACACATCTGCACATCTTCAGGATTTGGGAGGCATGTGGGAGGAAAGTGTCCGTAGGTCACCCATGAAGTCACAGAGAGATCGTACAAACTCCACACAGACAGTACCCGAGGTTGGAATTGAACTTGGGACTCTGTCGCTGTGAGGTAGCAGCTCTATCAGCTGCACCACTGTGCCTCTCTAAATGCAGGTGATCTGATGTTTACCATACTGCTCTTTGGGTGCTAACAACACATTCATTATAGATACAAGGAAACTGCAGATTCTGCTTTACAAAAATAAGACACAAAATGCTGGAGTAACAAACAAAGACACTAAGTACATTAATGGACTTTAGACTTTAGAGATACAGCATGGAAAAAGGCCTTTCGGCCCATCGAGTCCACGCTGACCATTGATCACCCCATATACTACTGGCACGATCATCCACACTAGGACAATTCACAATTTACAGAAGCAAATCGACCTACAAACCTGTGACGTCTTTGGAGTGTGGGAGGAAACCGGAGCAGCCGGAGAAAACCCACCCAATCATAGGGAGAACATGCAAACTCCGTACAGACAGCATCCATGGTCAGGATCGAACCCTGGTCCCTGGCGCTGTAAGGTCACAACTCTACTGCTGCACCACTGTGCTGATGTGATTGCCTTGTCATTTCAACTGTGGCATCAAAAAAGGAGCGTGTAGCAGGAGTGTCTAAAATCAGGGGGCTTAGTTTTAGGGTAAAGAGGCTTAGAGAGGATCTGAGGAAGAATGTTTCCACCCTGAGTATGACTGGAAGCTGGGACACACTGCCTGCGACCCTCACAACACTGAAGATTAATTTAGACAAAATGTACTTCATTAAGGCATGGAAGGCTGTGGACCAAGTGATGGTAAATGAATTAGTGGAGGCGGGTAGCTGATGGTGGTCTCATGGTGCCTCATTCTGTGCTGTACCCTGAAGTTGTGGGAAGGTATAAATGCAAGAACCCCTTTTCCCACTGGCTATGAATGTGGATGGGAATTGCTGAGCTGGAGATCCCTTCTCCTTCGAGGAATTGGCGCAAGCCAATAAATTACAGTTGTACAAGACATTGGTGAAGCCACATTTGGAGGACACTATCAATTGTCTGGCAACTGGTGGTCTGGCACCTCCTTTAACTCGAATTGAACAGAATTGTTAGAGCACGCTTGAACGATGTGGGAGGAACAGAGAGGGCGAGGTCTGGGATGGGGCAACTGAGCGGAGTCAGCTAGGTTGTATTGCGGACCGGAGCGGAAGGTGTTCGGCGAAAAGATCGCCCAACCTCCCCCCCCCCCCCGAAAATGTGGCACCTAAACTGGGTGAGGAGGCCGAAGGTTAGGTTGTTATGTTGTCTAGTATTTTAAAAAGTGATCATTTAAGATGGGAATTCACTGGATGCAGGTACACTAGAAAGATCAGCATTCTGGTCAGCCCATTACAGGAAGGATACGGATGCTTTGGAGATTGAAGATGTAAAATTATGAGAGGCATGGATAGGGTAGACTGTCAGCACTTTTCTTCGAAGGCTGGGAATATCAAAGACACAAGGGGATAGCTTCAAGGCAAGGGGGGCCATGTTTAAAGATGTTGGTGAGACCGCATTTAGTATATTGTATTGAGTTCTGGGTCATGTTATTATAGGAAAGATATTGTCAAGTTTGAAAGGGTTCAGAAGAGATTTACGAGGATGTTGCCAGGATTAGAGAGTGTGAGCTATAGGGAGAGGTTGTGTAGGCTGGGTCTCTATTCCGTGGAGCGTAGGAGGATGAGGGGAGATCTTACAGAGGCATACAAAATCATGAGAGGAATAGATCGGGTAGATACAGAGTCTTTTACCCAGAGTAGGGGAATCGAGGACCAGAGGACATAGGTTCAAGGTGAAGGGGAAAAGATTTAATAAGAATCCGAGGGGTAACTTTTTGGTGGGTGTATGGAACAAGCTGCCAGAGGAGGTAGTTGAGGCTGGGACTATCCCATCGTTTAAGAAACAGTTGGACAGGTACATGGATAGGACAGGTTTGCGATGGGTCACAAGATTGATCTTGTGTTCACCCAGTGCGTTCCACAGACGGAGGCTCCTCAAGGGACCACGGTGGCGCAGAGGTAGAGTTGCTGCCTCACAGCGCCAGACACCCGGGTGGGTTGGCTGAACCGGGTTCGTATGTTCTCCCTGGGACCACGTGGTTTTTCCCCGGGTGCTCCTGTTTCCTCCCACTCTCCAAAGATATACAGGTTTGCAGATGAATTGGCTTCTGTAAATAGTGAATTGTCCCTAGTGTGTAGAGTAGTGCTAGTATGTGGGGTGATCGCTGGTCGGCGTGGACTTGGTGGGCCGAAGGGCCTGTTTCCACACTGTATCTTAAAGTCTAAAGTCTCTATTTGCTTCAGATCACTCTGGATTGTAAACAGTGTAAACCCTAGGTCTGATTTGTCACAGATTAACAGTTTAAGTCCTACACTCACTATTTAAACAAATACACTTGTTTAACAGATCTGCACAAATTCTTACCGATCCTTGTTCTAATCTGATGTCATTTGAATGAAATAAATCCGATCTAAAGGACAAGATTATTTTGAAATGTGCAAATTAGAAGTGAATAACCAGTTTTACAAAGAGACGCATTCAGAAGATATTTTATTGAGGGACAGGTTCAAACTGCACAGCAGAGGATCATACGATATAATTTCCTTCTGACTTTGACATCATAGGTAACTGAGGAATCCATGGCAACAACTCTGGAATAGTCCAATGAGAGATGTCGCGATCATGTCACACATAGTATCAATGAACTACAGATGCTGGTTTACAAAAACGACACAAAGTGCCGGAGTACCACAACGGGACAGGCAGCATTCCTGGAGAACATGGATAGGTGACGTTTCCAGTCGAGACCCTTTTTCTTCGTGTCTTATTTTAGTTTCGCTTAGTTTAGAGATACAGTGCGGAAACAGGCCCTTCGGCCCACTGAGTCCGGGCCAACCAGCGATCCCCGCACACTAAAACTATCCGACACACTCCAGGGACAACTTACAATTATACCAAACCAATTAACCTACAAACCTGTATGTCTTTGGAGTGTGGGAGGAAACCCACGCAGGTCACGGGGAGAACGTACAAACTCCGTACAAACAGGCGCCCGTGGTCAGGATCTCTAGCAACTCTACCGCTGCGCCATTGTGCTGACCCGAGCGGATTTTGTTGGTTACTCCCGCACTTTGTGTCTGTTTTTGTCTCCAGAGATGCTGCCTGACCCACTGAGTTACTCCGGCATTTTTTTGCCATTTTGTGAAGAAGGGTTCCGTCTCAAAACGTCACCTGTCAATGTTCTCCGCTTCCTTCCCAGCTGTTATCAGGCAACTGAACCATCCAACCAACAACTAGATAGTGGTCTCCAGCTACTATCTACCTCATTGATGATCCTCAAACTATCTTTGACTGGACGTCACTGGACTTTATCTTGCATTAAGCGTTATTCCTTGAATCATGTATCTGTACACTGTGGACAGCTCGTTTGTAATCATGTATAGTCTTTCCACTGACTGGTTAACACGCATCAGAAAGCTTTTCACTGTACCTTGGTACACTTGACAATAAACTAAACTAAACTCGATGACATAGAACTAATGTGGATGGGTGATCAACATCAACAGTGTGCCAATGTTATATCTAAACTAAACTAAAAACTAAACTTCACATGAATTATACAAGACAGGTGAAAAGAAAAACACCACAACACACAAAACATGAAACATAGAAACATAGAAATTAGGTGCAGGAGTAGGCCATTCGGCCTTCTCTCCATACCCTCCGACCCCCTTAGCCACAAGGGCCACATCTAACTCCCTCTTAAATATAGCCAATGAACTGGCCTCAACTACCCTCTGTGGCAGAGAGTTCCAGAGATTCACCACTCTCTGTGTGAAAAAAGTTTTTCTCATCTCGGTTTTAAAGGATTTCCCCCTTATCCTTAAGCTGTGACCCCTTGTGCTGGACTTCCCCAACATCGGGAACAATCTTCCTGCATCCAGCCTGTCCAACGCCTTAAGAATTTTGTAAGTATGAATGCAACACACAACTACAAAACAATCCACGGGAGTACAAGAGGTGGTTTAAAGTTTAGAGATTTAGAGATACAGCTTTGGTGCACTGAGTCCACGCCAACCAGCAATTAGCCAAACCCTAGTGTTACCCTACACACTAGGGACAATTTACGGAAGCCAATTGCACGTACATGGAAAGTGAGGAAACCGGAGCACCCGGAGAAAACCCACGCGGTCACAGGGAGAACGTGCAAAATCTGTACTGGTCGCACCCGTGGTCAGGATCGAACCTGGGTCTCTGGCCCTGTTACTGCACCGCCCATAGGTCCATAGCGTTCCTGTGCTGAGGTAGGATGAGCGTTGTGCAGGTAAAGGTCAGTTCAGGAACCTAATGGCTGCAGGAAACAGCCAGGCACTGTTTTGCTACCAAATACAATTGAATGATCATCTCTGCATTAGGCTGTGATGGGGTTCGATGTCTGTCTGCTCATTGAGGGCCAGATGCCTGATTCATCCCCATGTATTTTTGACTTATTTTCCAAGCTCATTCTGCAAGAATCCAGTTGACCAGTGACTTGGAACAATGTGCATGATCCATGAGCCCATCACCAACTGCGGTTTCTCTGATTCAGCTTTTTAATTCCGTCTGTTCTGCAGTCTGACAAGAAGGAAACAAGAATGATTATTTTCTATTTTAGCATTAACCACTGCTGCATCATCAGTTGAGGCATGGCCTTCCCCTCAGCACGAAAGGCCTTACCCATCATGGCAACCACCCCTGTCTAAGACAGGGTGACAACTAATGATGAAGGCAGAGGAACCTTGGGAGACCCTTTGAGTTTTCCTAATGAGCGTGGCTATTCTGAGACACCGACATCATTGGCAAAATATGTCTAAATGTGACAGGATTTCCATTTAGTTTAGTAATCATTTAGTTTAGATAGGCAGCATGAAAGCAGCCCCTTTGGCCCATCGAGTCCATGCCGACCATCGATCGCCCATTCACACTAGTTCTACAGTATCCTACTTTCTCATCTCCACTCCCTACACGTCAGGGGCGACTAACCTATAAACCCACACGTTGTGAGGATGTGTGAGGAAGCTGGAGCACCCGGAGGGAACCCAAGCGGTCTTACAGAGAACGTGCAAACGCCACACAGACAGCAACCGAGGTCAGGATCGAACCCGGGACTCTGGTGCTGTGAGGCAGCAAGTCTCCCTTGCTTACCGCGCTCCAATTTATTACTTTCTGTTTCCTTTCTTGCAAAAAATGAAGTGTTAGTTCAGTTTCTATCTCCACAGATGCTGCCTGTTGCTACTTCTGTGAAATGATCTCCTCGACTCCTTGAAGACAAGGTGCAGAGAGTTTGGCATCGTACCTGCTGACCCCGACTTCCCATCCGTGCAGCCGATCAAACACTTCTAGTTACCTCAAACGACCTCTGCAATCGCAAATCCCTTCCTCTCCCTTTTTAGTTCAGTTCAGAGATGCAGCGTGGAAACAGGCCCTTTGGCCCACTGAGTCCATGCTGACCAACAATCACCTGTATGCTAGTTCCATCCTGCATACGAGGGATAATTTACAGAAGCCAATTAACTTACAAATCTACATATCTTTGGAGTGTGGGAGGAAACCGAAGCACCCGGAGAAAACCCACACGGTCACAAGGAGACCACACAGACAGCAGCACCCATAGTGGGGATCGAACCAGGTCTCTAGCGCTGTAAGGCAGCAACTCTACTGCTGCGCCACCATGCCGCTCCCCCCCCCCCCCCCCCCCCTATTTATCCAAATATTTTTGGAAGAGCTTATTCAGCAGCAATCAACGACTATTATTGTTTGTTTTTTTGTTTGTTTGTTTGTAGTTTTGTGTGTGTTTGTGTGTATATATATATATATAGATGTGTGTGCGTATTGTGAGTGTGCGTATATACACACACACTGAACTATTTCCTCTCTCGTTTATCATATTGTTTACAGTGTACTATGTTAACATACTCTGCTGTGCTGCTGCAAGTTAAGGGCTTGTCCCATTTTACGAGTTTACCCAAGAGCTCTCCCGAGTTTAAAAAAAATCAAACTCGTGGTAAGTACGTAGAATGTACGTAGCCGGTACGTCGGAGCTCGGGACGTCTCGTAGCGGCTCGTAACGCCAACGGCAGGCACTCGGGAAACGTGGTAAGCTCGTGAAGATTTTTTCAACCTGTTGAAAAATGTCCACGAGAGCCCCGAGTACCTACGAGCGGCTAATACCGTAATTCTCCGAGTTCGAATCAGGGGAAACTCGGGAGAACTCTTGAATTACCTCGTACAGTGGGACAGGCCCTTAAGAATTTAATTGTTCTATCTGGGACATATGATGATCAAACACTCTTGATTCTCTTGACTTGATTCTCTTGAACTTCCTCTTGCAGTTCTGCCATCGTGGGCAAGATTGGTTTGTTCATGTTCTGCCACCGTGGTCTAGTTCCATGCCCACATCTCCTTTTCTTCACTCTCACTGCATCAATTTAGAACATAGAAGACGACAGCACAGGAGCAGGTCAGGCCAAGACTAATTCCTACCTGCCTGCACACAATCCATATTCCTTCATTCCCTGAATATCCATGTGCCTATCCAAAAGTCTCTTAAAAGCCACTGTCGTGTCTGCCTGCACCATCACTACAGGCAGTACCTACTAAGCACTCACCACCCCCAGTGTAAAAGGCTTGCCCCGCACATCTGCTTTATAAACTCTGTTCCTCTCACTTTAAAGCTAAGCCCTCTTGTATTTGACATTTCCATCCTGACTTCCTCCCCTATCTACGCCACTCATAATTGTATACACTTCATCTCTTCCCCTCCTCTCTCCCACATCACTTATTCCAGTTGTCCCGTTAGTTCAATCACGGTTTACGCATTGCTAGATGTCGGCAAAGTCAGGTAGTGAACCTAGCCGACCTGACCCTGAATGTGATCTCAACCCCTCTCCCTCTCCATCACCCCTCCCCCCCCCACCCCCCACCCCCCACTGCTGAATGGGCTGCAGAATACAGATGTTTGCGCACATCTGTCTCTAGCCACAGCCATTTTGATCATTTCTCGGGCAAGACGGTGGAGTTGTGACATAATCCTACTCACTTCTGCGGGACATTGGGAAAGGGGCAGACTTCAACTTCTTGAGGCTGTTAGTACATGTTTTTTCCCACATGCCAAGAAAGAAATGCCTGTCTGTGGTTGTTTAAACATTCCTTGCGGTCGGGCGACCAAGTCAGGGGAGAGCTGGGACTGAGTCATTCATCAGAGCTACTGCTTGTTTAAACTTCTGCACTTTATCACTCAGGCATCGAGGCTTTGAATCTCGCACTCAGCGTTCCTTAGCTGTGGGCTTGTCGGAGGCAGGGGGATGGGAAAGGGAATGAGGGGTGCAGGATGGAACGGCAGATGCTGGTTTACAGCAAAGTTAGACACAAAATGCTGGGGTAACTCAGTCGGACAGGCAGCATCTCTGGAGAGAAGGGAATGGGTGATACTGGTTGGTAAACGCCCCAACGATGCCAGCCGGCACATGCATGGAGGATGGGTGGAGAGCCAGCTGAGCCCAGAGCAGGACAGTGGGCTCCCGTGGTGGGGTTTGGCTGGGAGTGTCGATGGGCCAAGCCTGGCACTCTGCGTTGAGCAAGCTCCTGGGAGACCCTGGTGCCAGGCACCCCTGTAATAGTCGGGTGACCATCCCGTGGCACCCAGTGCTGCAGTATATCGGTGGCACCCATGATGCTCGCAAGCTCAAGAGTCGAGAGTATTTTATTGTCATATGTCCCAGATAGAACAATGAAATTCTTACTTGCAGCAACACAGCAGAATATGTAAACATAGTACACTGTAAACAATATGATAAACGAGATAAATAAGTTCAGTGTGTGTACATATACATATACACACATATACATACATATCTTTGCATATCTTCCTATTATTTTTCCATATCTCTCTACATCATCGTCTATATCTCTCTTTTCACTTTACCGTGACTTACAGTCTGAAGAAGGGTCTCGACCCGAAACGTCACCCATTCCTTCTCTCCAGAAGTGCTGCCTGTCCCGCTGAGCTACTCCAGCTTTTTGTGTCACACACACATACGTACACATAAAAAAAAAGAAAAACAATAATAGTGCAAAAAGACAGAACCAATGTGAATTGCCCTCCAAACCACCCGCTTCTCCCACCTGGAAACACGTTGCCATTCTGGGTAAATGGAATGAGCTGCTGAAGGAGGTAGTTGAGGCATAAGAAACATTTAGACAGGTACATGGATAGGACAGGTTTAGAGGGATGGGCCAAATGCAGGCAGAGTGGGACTAGTGTAGATGGGACATGTTGGTCGGTGTGGGCAGGTTGAGCCAAAGTGCCTGTTTTCACGCTGTATGACTCTAGGACTCGACGACATCCGGTGAAGAGCCTGGCTCAATGTAACTGGGTTAGTACGACCACTGTGTTTATGATTGCAATGGCCTGGAATTACATAGAGAGCATGCAAGATGAATGCTTCAGTCTTTCACTATCGGAACAACTAATGCCTTAGTCGTAGTTAAAATATGCAGCCCTCCACTGACAAGGCAGGATGTCAAATGTAAAATTAACCAGACACTGAAGTTTGTACCAACAATATATCAGCGGGCTGGTGTCCATCCCTGACACCTCGATTACAAGCCCCAGTAATTAAAGGACAAAAACTAACTCCATGAGAGTCAAATTAATCACCATGGTGATTGGCAAGGGGGCTTTCAAAACTAAGATTCAAGATTCAAGAGAGTTTATTGTCATGTGTCCCAGATGGGACAATGACATTCTTGCTTTGCTTCAGCACAACACAATATAGACGGCATGAATACAGAACAGATCAGTGTGTCCATATACCATTATATAAATATATATACACACACATGAATAAAGAAACAGATCAATAACAAATAAATAAACGGATAAACTAAGCTGGCCTTTGCAGGCACAAGGGCACTAATAGGACTTTTACTAGCATTTAAATCTTTACACCAACGAAACCAATAATTTTTACTGATACTGTATGTTCATTTTGAAGGAACTGCCGCATCAGTGGCAAGGCCAGCATTTCTTCTCCATTCCCAACTGTCCTTCAGAATGTAGTGGTGCGTTGCTTCCTTGATTCTTGCCATAGTACAGAGACGGTTCACCAGACTGATTCCTGGGATGTCAGGACTTTCATATGAAGAAAGACTGGATAGACTCGGCTTGTACACGCTAGAATTTAGAAGATTGAGGGGGGGATCTTATAGAAACTTACAAAATTCTTAAGGGGTTGGACAGGCTAGATGCAGGAAGACTGTTCCCGATGTTGGGGAAGTCCAGAACAAGGGATCACAGTTTAAGGATAAGGGGGAAGTCTTTTAGGAACAAGATGAGAAAAACATTTTTCACACAGAGAGTGGTGAATCTGTGTAATTCTCTGCCACAGAAGGTAGTTGAGACCAGTTCATTGGCTATATTTAAGAGGGAGTTAGATGTGGCTAAAAGGATCAGGGGGTATGGGGTGAAGGCAGGTACAGGATACTGAGTTGGATGATCAACCAATGGCGGTGCAGGCTCGAAGGGCCGAATGGCCTACTCCTGCACCTATATTTTTCTATGTTTCTACTGCCATCCTTCAGGTGCTATCACAGGTAAGTTCCACATTGGCGCAGCGGTAGAACTGCAGAGACCCAGGATCGATTCTGACTACGGGTGCTGTCCATACAAACATAGTTTGGTACGTTCTCCCTGTAACAGCGTGGGTTTTCTCCGGGTGCTCTTTCCTTCCACATTCCAAAGACGTGCAGGTTTGTAAGTAAATTGGCTTCTGTAACTCGTCAGAAGTGTATAGGGTAGAGCCAGCGTACGTACGGGGTGATCGCTGGCTGGCACGGAGCCCGTAGGCCAACAGGCCTGTTTCTCCCCACCGTATCTCCAAAAACTAAACAAAAACTTACGATAAAGGAACAACCATCTGTTTCCAAGATAGTATGTAATTAAACGGAACAGCAGATGCTGGTTTTTACCAAAGATAGACACAAAATGCTGAGTAACTCAGCGGGTCAGGCAGCATCTCTGGAGAAAATTGATGGGTGACGTTTTGGGTCGGGACCCTTCTTCTGTTTCCGAGATGACTTGTCGCATGGAACATAGAACATAGGAAAAGTACAGCACAGGGACAGGCCCTTTGCCCCACAACGTGTGTGCTGAACATGATGCCAAGATCAACTGATCTCATCTGCCTGCATGTGATTCATATCCCTCCATTTCCTGCCTATCCATGTGCCTATCAAAGGCCTTCAAATGTCACTATCGTATCAGCCTCTGCCATCACCCCTGGCAACGTGTCCCAGTTACCCACCACCCTCTCTGTAAAAAAATTGCCCCACACATTTCCTTAAAGCTTTGCCTCTTTCACCTTAAAGCTACTCCCTCTAGTCTTTGACATTTCCACCCTGGCAAAAAAGGTTCTATTTATGCCTCTCGTAATCGTATAAAATTCTATCAGGTCTCCTCTCAATGTCCATCATTCCCAAGAGCCCAATCCAAATCTGCCCAACCCATCCTGATAGTTTATATTAGTTGGTTTGTGCGATGGTCTGGCCTACGTCCACAACTCTGCAATTCCTTGCGGCCTTGGATGGAGACTGTGCCATGATGCATCCCACTACGGAGCATCTGTAGAGGTTGGTGAGACTTGTCGGGGACATGGAGGATGGGCTCAGAGTGGGAGCGTGACAGAGGATTAAAGGCACAGGCAGCTGGAGGATCCGGCTCACGTTGGTGAACTGTGTGTTCTGGTGGCCGCTTGTTGGAACCGCGTCTCTAACCAAGAATGAAACCGTAAACAGAGGAACAATTTGCACAGAATCCGCTCGTCTTTGATGTCGAGGTTTCATCCTTGACAACAGATGGCCGTGCGGGGAACAGGCCCCTGGTTCAATGAAACCACTGGGCCCTGCCCCTCGTTTGTGCATCGATCCACTCCACTTGGTGGGGCTTGTAAAACAGATGCAGCACCAGTCAACCTGACCCCATCTGGAAAGTCTTGAATTGCTGCCAACTGGTCCAACATGTTCATCCGCTCAGAGAAAAAAACAGCGCAGAGAAAGATGTGAAGATTAGGGAAGGTTAATGGAGATATCTTTGTATTTATTTTTTTTTTTTTAAATAATTTTATTTATTAGAAGTAGTGTACATTACAATAATATAAGCCAAAAATAACATCATACATTTCTTGTACCACTTCATATTTTAAGCTTTAAAAAGAAGAAAAGTAAAGAAAGTGAGGCAGGATAGTGAGTGTGTGAAAGAGTGATCAAACAAAGACCCTTAGACACGAAGAGTTGGAAACAAAAGTTAAGAAGTAAGCCATAGAAAAGAAAAAAGGGAAAAAGAAAATCGAAGCTATGTTAAAAGTAGAGAAAAGAGCTGAAGGGGATATACCAACTTCGTATTTTTCCTCCCCCCTCACCAGGTCCTGAAACCATTTATTTTCAGAGTTCTGTTGCACCTTATACTTGTAGTAAGTCGATAAATGAAGACCAAATCTTTTGGAAGTGGTCTGGTTTGCCTGTTAGAAGGAGTCTCATATCTTCCAGGTGTAACGTTTCGAACATATTTGAAATCCACATATTTATTGTTGGTGTTGGGGCGTTTATCCAGAATTTAAGTATAAGTTTTTTCCCCATTATTAAACCGTAATTAAATAACCATATAACCATATAACAATTACAGCACGGAAACAGGCCATCTCGGCCCTACAAGTCCATGCCGAACAAATTTTTTTTCCCCTTAGTCCCACCTGCCTGCACTCATACCATAACCCTCCATTCATATGCCTATCCAATTTATTTTTAAATGATACCAATGAACCTGCCTCCACCACTTCCACTGGGAGCTCATTCCACACCGCCACCACTCTCTGCGTAAAGAAGTTCCCCCTCATATTACCCCTAAACTTCTGTCCCTTAATTCTGAAGTCATGTCCTCTTGTTTGAATCTTCCCTATTCTCAAAGGGAAAAGCTTGTCCACATCAACTCTGTCTATCCCTCTCATCATTTTAAAGACCTCTATCAGGTCCCCCCTTAACCTTCTGCGCTCCAGAGAATAAAGACCTAACTTATTCAACCTATCTCTGTAACTTAGTTGCTGAAACCCAGGCAACATTCTAGTAAATCTCCTCTGTACTCTCTCTATTTTGTTGACATCCTCATAGGTTCTTTTGGGACGCAGTTAGCTCAGGGCTGCCTTCCATTATTCCAAAAATAATCAATTCTGCATTCAGTATCAATTTTATTTTAAATAATTTTGTGAAAATCTCAAAAATTTCATTCCAAAACTTTTGGATTGGTATACAGAAAACAAAGGAATGCGCTATAGTTGCTTCTTGGGATAGACATTTATGGAGATATCTTGAGGACAGAAAGACACAAAATGGTGGAGTAACTCCGCTGCTCAGACAGCATCTCTGGAGAAAAAGAATGATTGACATTTGGAGTCGGGGCGGTTCTTTAGACCCACCTACCTGCGGGTTTGTAGGTGAATTGGCTTCTGTAAATTGTCCCCATGTGTGTAGGATAGAACTAGTCTACGGGGTGATCGCTGATTGACTCGGGGGGGCCGAAGGGCTTGCTTCCACACTGTATCTCTAAGCTAAATTAACATGGACCATGTACAGGCAAATACGAGTTGGTCGTGGCATCATGTTCAATACAGTCATTGTGGTCCGTAGAGCCTGTGTACATAGAAACATAGAAAATAGGTGCAGGAGTAGGCCATTCGGCCCTTCAAGCCACCACCGCCATTCAATATGATCATAGCTGATCATCCAACTCAGTATCCTGTCCCTGCCTTCTCTCCATACCCCCTGATCCCTTTAGCCACAAGGGCCATATCTGACTCCCTCTTAAATATAGCCAATGAACTGTGGCCTCAACTACCTTCTGTGGCAGAGAATTCCACAGATTCACCACTCTCTGTGTGAAAAATAAAATTCTCATCTAAAGTCTCCTAAAAGACTTCCCCCTTATCCTTAAACTGGGTAGAACTACAGCAGGATTTTGTTTCACCCACTACACCATGCCCTCTCCCACACTGACATTTAGGCTGGGAATTTCAAGATTTTAGTTCCTCTTCAATTGAAACAACTTCCTGAAGTTTAAATGACCACAAATTTTAAACAGAGATAACATTTCACCCTGTTTCCCAGGATTACTCTTGTGCAATCCTTAGATATTACTCAAACATTCCTTTCCGACTGTTACAGTGGCCAATCACGCAGGGTTCGCAGCTTTATGGAGCATTGACTGGTCTGTTTAAGTTTTTTTTAAATCTTCAGGCCTGTTACTAATCAGATACTTACGGATGAGTTTTTTTATTCTGTGGAAATAATTAATGAAGTGCTTTAGGTAAAAGTCCCTCGTTCATGTTGAGTGTCTGTAACTGAACTCATTATGTGCAGATTATGTTACCTGCTGGTTGACTTCAGAAACAAGTTGAAAACCAGCCAAGTCTGGAAGACAGTTCTCCCCGGCTCGTTACAAGTTGCGGAAGGAGCTTCCAGTACAAATATGTTCAATTGTCAACTTTAGACTTTAGAGTCAGTTCAATGCCACCCCTTCCAACACAATAGGGGCAAAAATATGAGTTTTGAAGAAGGGTCTCGACCCGAAATGTCACCTATTCCTAGTTCATAAGTTCATATGTTCACAAGTTGTAGGAGCAGGATTAGGCCATTCGGCCCATCAAGTCTACTCTGCCATCAATCATGGCTGATCTATCTTTCTCTTCCAACCCCATTCTCCTGCCTTCTCCCCGTAACCTCTAACACCCGTACTAATCAAGAATCTATTAATCTCCCCGGACTTGGCCTCCACAGCCTTCTGTGGCAATAAATTCCAGAGATTCACCACCCTCTGACGTAAGAAATTTCTCCTCGTCTCCTTTCTAAAGGTTTGTCCTTTTGATTCACGTCACAAACGATTAACCGACAAAAACCTGCACGTCTTTGGAATGTGGGAGGAAACTGGGGCACCCGGAGAAAACCCACGAGGTCGCATGGAGAACATACAAACCCTGCACAGACAGCACCCGTAGTCAGGATCGAACCCCGGTGTTTGGCGCTGAGAGGCAGCAACTCCACCACCCTGAACAATTAGAGGAGCTCAAAGGGAAAGTCTAAATAAGGAAACGATCGGAGTTTGCCAATCGCTTAGCAGGCTTGTTCAAGATGAAATATCCCATTAGTCATTCTTCCTGGCCATTCATAACAATGTCAATAAACACTCCGGTGAAATGCTTTGGGGATGTTTTACTATTTGAAAGGATGCCACAGAAAGGAAGTAGTTGTTGTCTTCAAATAAACAACAAACGCAACAAAAAATAATTGAATGCTTCCCTCTCTGTGCTCACGGTTCATGGGGTGTAAACTGCTGCAGTTTAATGTGTTCTCCACAACCCCTCATCATAGGAACAGAATGAGCACAGATTAAAAGCAGCCACAACTCATTACATTGACCAACGCAGCCCTATTTGAGAGGCAACCACATAATCACTAACATTCCATTAAACTTGTTTCAAACTCCTTCCTGCACTCAAGGAGATCTTTTTTTTAATACTCTTTAAATATCAGCCTTCAAAAAGGCTGGAAGTATCATTAAAGACCCACACCATCCTGGCCACACCCTCATCTCCCTGCTACCTTCAGGTAGAAGGTACAGGAGCCTGAAGACTGCAACGTCCAGGTTCAGGAATAGCTACTTCCCCACAGCCATCAGGCTATTAAACTTGGCTCAGACAAAACTTTGATTATTAATAACCCATCATCTGTTATTTGCACTTTATCATTTTATTTATTCATGTATGTATATATTTATATTATAGTATATGGACACATTGATCTGTTTTGTAGTAAATGCCTACTCTGTTCTGTGTGCTGAAGCAAAGCAAGAATTTCACTGTCCTATCAGGGACACATGACAATAAGCTCACGAACTTGAACTTGAACTTAAATATTTCATAGTTCTACAAGTCCGGTCTTTTAAGACCTCAAAGTCACAATTAAATCTACGCGGGTTCTACAATTAATTGTAGTTTCCCGGAGTTTGACAGATGGGGGCACCATACTGTCCATCCAGCATTTAGTGTCCATCGTCTGTGTAAACCAACATCTGCAGTTCCTTTCTGCGCAGAACCAAGTGACCCGCGTGGGTTTTCTCCGAGATCATCGGTTTCCTTCCACGCTCCAAAGACGTGCAGATGTGCAGGTAAATTGGCTTGGTATAGGTGTAAATTGTCCCTAGTGTGTGTAGGATATTGTTAGTGTGTGGGGTATCGCTGGTCGGTGCGGACTCGGTGGGCCGAAGGGCTTGTTTCCGCGCTGTGTCTCTAAACTAAACTAAACTAAACCATGCCATCGACTGGTGAGGCCGCTCACTTCAAAAGATGAGCATATTAGAGCAAGGATGTTAAATGCGTTGCAATAAATATTCGCTGCTTAATGAAAGCTGAGGGCGATTGCAACCCCTCGAGACCAGATACCACACGTTTGCTGCTGATTAAGGTTTTTGGATGAGGGCAAAATTACTGTCAGTTCTCTCTCTCTCTTCCTCCCTATGTGAGTGACTCTATGACGATGACTCCATAACTCTTTACTGTCTGTACAGAGTTTGTACCTTCTCCCTGTGACCGTGTGGGTTTTGTCCGGGTGCTCCGGTTTCCACCCACATTCCAAAGACATGCAGGTTTGTAGGTTAATTGGCTTCTGTTCAGTTTATTTTATTGTCACGTGTACCGAGATAGAGTAAAAAGCCTTTGTCGCCTGCTAACCAGCCTATAAACTAGCCCTAGTGTGTAGGAGAGGGCTCGTGTACAGGTTATCATGGTCTCGGTGGGCTGAAGTGCCTGTTTCCACGTTGTATCTCTAAAGTTTGGGGTGGCTGAAATTTGTAAGAATTGTTCAACTCCAGAACACTCCGCAATAAAAACTAAGAATGTATTTCAAATGACGGTATACTTGGCATTGCAACGGTTAACATGTGTGAGGGATCACAGGCCTTGAGAGAGCAAATGTAAAGGGTTATGAATCACGCCAGCGTCGCAGCCCCAGACACACACAGAGCCAGGGTCTGCCTTGGACACTGTTTATTCAGCAGCCACATAAACTGAGCTGCAGGCAGGAATGCGACTCCACATCCACACCAAGGGCAAACAACGATGGCCGGCCGGCCGGTAAAAACGATTGCACAGGTTTCTCTGCTCTTTCCCCTGGAATATTTACTTTTTAACCCATCGGGAATGGGTTTTCAGCCTCGACGACACTTAACAATACAGGAGTGGTTGCAGGCAGAGAAATGGATTTCTTACGCGCTTTGCTCTTTGTTTTATTCAGATTCAGATTCAGATTCAGATTCAATTTTAATTGTCACTGTCAGTGTACAGTACAGAGACAACGAAATGCACTTAGCATCTCCCTGGAAGAGCGACATAGCAAACGATTTGAATAAATAATAATAAGTGTCCGGGGGGGGGGGGGGGGGTGGTGGTGATTGGCAGTCACCGAGGTACGTTGTTGAGTAGAGTGACAGCCACCGGAAAGAAGCTGTTCCGCGACCTGCTGGTTCGGCAACGGAGAGACCTGTAGCGCCTCCCGGATGGTAGGAGGGTAAACAGTCCATGGTTGGGGTGAGAGCAGTCCTTGGCGATGCTGAGCGCCCTCCGCAGACAGCGCTTGCTTTGGACAGACTCAATGGAGGGGAGCGAGGAACGGGTGATGCGTTGGGCAATTTTCACCACCCTCTGCAATGCCTTCCGGTCGGAGACAGAGCAGTTGCCATACCATACTGTGATGCAGTTTGGTATGGCAACTGCTCTGTCTCCGACCGGAAGGCATTGCAGAGGGTGGTGAAAATATATCAACGTTGGGTGGTGCAGTGATAGAGGTGCCACTAGTACAGAGGAGTTTAGCCTCAGATAGTTTATGAGATACCAGATCGAAAATGCATTCCACACACATCGGTCGGGCTGTTGCCTTACAGCGCCAGAGACCTGGGTTCGATATTGGCAAAAAGCACAGACAAGCTTAGTTTATTTTATTGTAGGGTTGCAGCGTGCAAACAGGCCCTTCGGCCCATCGTGTCCATGCCAACCAATAAATACCCATTCACTAGTTCTATCCAACACACACTAGGGACAATTTATGGAAGCTGAATAACCTACAAAACTGTATGTCTTTGGAGTGTGGGAGGAAACCGGAACACCTGGGGAAACTCAAATTTCATTGCACCTTAATTGGTACATGTGACAATTAAATTGAATGTTGAATGTTGAATCTTGAAAACCCATGCAGTCACAGGGAGAATGTAAAAATCTCTGTAAAGATAGCCACCCCTAGTCAGGATCGAACCCGGTCTCTGGGAAGTGCAGGAGTTAAGGGATATGGAGAGAAGGCAGGAACGGGGTACTGATTGTGGATGATCAGCCATGATCACATTGAATGGCGGTGCTGGCTCGAAGGGCCGAATGGCCTACGCCTGCACTTATTGTCTATTGTCTATTGTATGGCTGATAGTTATCCTTCACAGGGGCATGAGGGAGATTTGTTCTCTGATCAGCAACACCAAACACAGTTGTCCCATCCTTCTGAAAATCAGCTAATTGAAGTTATTTAACCTGAGTTTCAAGAGCAAAGTACAATTCGTGGACACTGCCCTGCCTTGTGTTTAGTGACACTGATCCGAGGATCCTGGCCTCGCCCCTGGACCCTGGTGGACCAAACACTGTAGAGTTTTGTCTTTTGTTCCATGGACTGGACAGCAATGCTTTGACATGCAAGCACAACGTCTGAAGAAGGGTCTTGACCCAACACGTCACCTATCCATGTTCTCCAGAGATGCTGCCTGACCCGCTGAGTTACTCCAGCACTTTGTGTCCTTTCTTACACATTAGATTCTCTGTCTTAAATGCAATTCCATTGACTTAGGAAGACACAAAACGCTGGAGTAGCTCAGTAGATTTAGGCAGCATCTCTAAAGAACATGAATAGGTGACGTGTTGGGTCAGGACAATAGACGATAGACAATAGGTGCAGGAGTCGGCCATTCGGCCCTACGAGCCAGCACCACCATTCAATGTGATCATGGCTGATAATCTCCAATCAGTACCCCGTTCCTGCCTTCTCCCCATATCCCCTGACTCCGCTATTTTTAAGAGCCCTATCTAGCTCTCTCTTGAAAGCATCCAGAGAACCTGCCTCCACCGCCCTCTGAGGCAGAGAATTCCACAGACTCACCACTCTCTGTGAGAAAAAGTGTTTCCTCGTCTCCGTTCTAAATGGCTTACTCCTTATTCTTACATGTTGTGAACCACCATCTGTGGTTCCTTGTGTCTCCGTTGATGTTGGTGCGTCACGGAGGTACAGCGGTAAAGTTGTTGCCTTACAGCGCCAGAGATCTGAGTTCGATCCTGACTACGGGTGCTGTCTGTACGGAGTTTGTACCTTCTCCCCGTGACCTGCGTGGGTTTTCTCAGAGATCTTCGATTTCCTCCCACACTCCAAAGACGTACGGGGTTGTGGGCTAACTGGCTTGGTAAAATTGTAAATTGTCGCTAGTGTGCGTAGGATAGAGTTGGTGTGCGGAGATCGCTGGTCGGTGCGGACTCGGTGGGCCGAAGGGTCAGTTTCCGCGGTGTATCGCTAAATGAAACTAAGATGGGCATGAGTTGCTGCTTCATGCCCATCTGCTGAGCAGTTGCCAATTGAATTGAACGGTGTGCGGTCATCGGTAAACATTCCCACTTCTGAACTTATGGCGGAAGAAAATTCGTTGTGGATTCAGCTGCAGGTGACTGGAACATGAAATATTTCAAACTAAAAAATCATGTCCTGCTGACCTCATGTGGACATTCGCTGTAACTGCACGCTGCATTGTGACTTTTTTTCCGACTGGGACTGGCTGGGCCGAAGGGTTTGTGTCTCTCGCGTTTAAACCGAATTAAATTAAATGAAACTTTGTTTCACCAAGATTTGGATCTCGTGGGAAAGCAGGCGTAAATGTTACAACGGAACAGGAAGTCAGGGTAACCAGGAGCCTAGAGCTCGATGTTACAACTGTTCGCCCCTGGGATCTCTGGTGACTTTAATGAAAGCTGCTGTGAATTAGCTTTAGGACATCCGCACGTGAACACTCAGCTGACTGCAGTGCCCACTGACAACTTGCAGATGTTAGACTCTGAGCTAAAGGCTCAGATATGCAACAAGAGTCAGCGATATCACCACAATGTGTCTCTTATGCGTTTCAGAAAGAGACTGGGCAAGGAGAGAGGCTGAGTCTCATGATGTCTTCTGCAGGAAATCCTGTTGAGGCTCCTCCGCACAATGGCACCACCAGAATAGGAGTGAATTCCTCATCGTTCATTTACTCCGTGACATCCAAATGCTTCTCCAAATGCATTTTGGTCTCCAAATCTGAGGAAGGACATTATTGCCATAGAGGGAGTGCAGAGAAGGTTCACCAGACTGATTCCTGGGATGTCAGGACTGTCTTATGAAGAAAGACTGGATAGACTTGGTTTATACTCTCTAGAATTTAGGAGATTGAGAGGGGATCTTATAGAAACTTACAAAATTCTTAAGGGGTTGGACAGGCTAGATGCAGGAAGATTGTTCCCGATGTTGGGGAAGTCCAGGACAAGGGGTCACAGCTTAAGGATAAGGGGGAAATCCTTTAAAACCGAGATGAGAAGAACTTTTTTCACACAGAGAGTGGTGAATCTCTGGAACTCTCTGCCGCAGAAGGTAGTCGAGGCCAGTTCATTGGCTATATTTAAGAGGGAGTTAGATGTGGCCCTTGTGGCTAAGGGGATCAGAGGGTATGGAGAGAAGGCAGGTAAGGGATACTGAGTTGGATGATCAGCCATGATCATATTGAATGGCGGTGCAGGCTCGAAGGGCCGAATGGCCTACTCCTGCACCTAACTTCTATGTTTCTATGCTTCTTTCCTGGCACAATGGTGCAGTGATAGAGTTGCTGCCTCACAGCGCCAGAGACCCGGGTACAATCCTGACCACGGGTGCTGTCTGTTCGGAGTTTGTACGTTCTCCCTATGACTGTGTGGGTTTTCACCAGGTGCTCTGGTTTCCTCCCACACTCCAAAGACGTGCAGGTTTGTATGTTGTATAGGAAAGAACTGCAGATGCTGGTTTAAATCGAAGGTCTGAAGAAGGGTCACGACCCGGAACGTCACCCATTCCTTCTCTCCCGCTGAGTTACTCCAGCATTTTGTGTTTTCCTTCATGTTTGTAGGTTAATTGGCTTGGAAAAATTGAAAATTGTCCCTGGTGTGTGGGGATCGCTAGCCAGCGTGGACTCGGGGCCAAAGAGCCTGTTTCCGCACTGAATCTCTAAACGAAATTCCCCACATCCTTTAATGTCCAATAAGCAACTAAACAGTCCTCTCATCAACTACGTTGGCACGGTGGCGCAGCAGTAGTGTTGCTGCCTCACAGCGCCAGAGACCGGAGACCCTTGGACTATCTTTTTTTTTTTTTTTTTTTTTTTGCTTATTTTATTAGAAGTTAATACAGCACAAAACAGTACAGTGGAACCTAATTTTAGGTGCCAACTATGTCATACCGTAATCCATTTTATGTACAACCTCTAGTTTTATGTTATGAGAAGGAAGTAAGCAAGACAAGAAAAGAAAACAATAGAAAGAGGAAAAAGTGGAAAAATAGATGGTAGAGAGTAGAAGAACGTGAAGTGTGTATATAAAAAATAAAAAAAGGAAGAGAGAAAGTGGAAAGTAGAAATAGAAGAGAAGGCCCCTTAAAAGAGAATTTTTCAAATCTGTATTCGGAGATATAGATCCATCCGCGTCATGAACTGAAATCAGCAATCTTTACGGTACCGCTGCATCACATGATTCCAAAAAGTCGATGAAAGGAGACCAACTCCTTAAGAATTGGTCATATTTATCTATTAGTCGGAGTCTAATTTCTTCAAGGCGTGCTATGTCCATCATATTCCTAATCCACATTTTAACAGTTGGTATGGTTGTATTTTTCCAAAATTTAAGTATCAATTTCTTTCCAATTATTAACCCATAATTAAAAAAAACATTTTGATCTTTATTTAAATTGGTATCTTCTCCTATTATTCCAAATATAATCCATTCCGTTTTGGGTTCTATCCTTGACTTGAAAAGCTTTGCAAATATATCAAATATATCACTCCAAAATTTATTCAACTTTGTACATCCTACAAATGAATGTGTTATATTAGCGTTTTGAAACAAACATTTATCGCATCTGGGAGAGACGTTTGGATAAAATTTATTCAACCTCGTTTTTGAATAATATAGTCTATGTAATAATTTGAATTGAATTAAATTATGTCTGCATTAATAGAACAGTTATGTGTATTCATCAAATACTTTTCCCATCTATCCTTCGAGATCTTTATCATTAGCTCATGTTCCCAATCTTCCCTTAATGCTTCTGTTGAGGGTGATTCTCTATTTAATATATTATTATAAAAGTATGATATTAATTTTTGTGAATCCGCCTTAATATTCATTGCTTCTTCTAAAGGATCTAAAAATATAGTTTGAAATATATGTGTATATTTCTTCATAAAGTCACATACCTGAATATATTTAAAATATTGATTATCCTTCAATTTAAATTTTAATTTTAATTGATGAAATGATAACAGTTTGCCCACTTCATACATATCCCCTACTTTCCTAATCCCCAGTCTATCCCATTGTTGATATGTGTTGTCGATGAGAGAAGGTTTGAATGCGGGGTTGTTCAATAGTGGGGTTAGTACTGATAAATTATTTAATTTCAAGAATACTTTTATTTGTTTCCAAATTCTTATTATATTGTGAATAATTGGGTTCTTCTTATATATTATACTATTCAATTTTATCGGTGAGAGCAGGATCGTTCCTATATCATGCGGATAGCACTCCTCTTTCTCCATTCTTATCCACTCCAACTGCTGAGTGGAACTATCCAGCCAGTACATTAAGTTCTTAATATGCACTGCCCAGTAGTAATATATAAAGTTAGGTAATGATAAACCCCCAACTTCTTTAGATTTGCACCCTTGGACTATCTTTAATCGGATTTTACTGACCTTAATCTTGCACTTACTGTTATTCTCTTCATCCTGTATCTGTACACTGTCGATGGCTTGATTGCTATCAAATACAGTCTTCCCCTGACTGGGTAGCAGGCAACAAAAAAGTTTTTCACTATACCTCGGTACACGTGACAATAAACGAAACTAAACTAAATGTAAAGTGAATGGCAAATGAATCACACGATATGATGCTAGAGTTGCCGCCTTACAATGCCAAAGACATGGGTTCGATCCTGACCACATGTGCTTCTCCGTACGGAGTTTGTCCGTTCTCCCCATGACCTGCGTGGGTTTTCTCTGGGTGCTCTTTCCTCCCACACGCCAAAGACGTGCAGGTTTGTAGGTTAATTGGCTTGATGTAATTGTAAATTGTCCCTAGTGGGCTCAGGATAGTGTTAGTGTGCGGGGATCGCTGGTTGGCCCGGACTAAGTGGGCCGAAGGGCCTGTTTCCGCACTGTATCTCTAAGCTAAACTAAACTAAACTAAACTAAACTAAACTAAACTAAAAAAAACTACAAGACAAGGAAATATTTAATCAACGCCGAGTTGTTCGGACTTGCACAAAGGGCAGCTGAAGCAGAAAAGGGAACTGGATATAAACATAGAAACATGGAACAGAAGTAAGGCAAATGGCCCATCAAGCATGTGATATTCAACAAGCTTATGAGTGATCTGATTGTGACAAAGCCTCATTGCTGCCTCCCTCAAAGCCTTTCACTTCCTTGCTTATCAGAACACCTGCCTCTACCTGCAATAGAAATGGTCAAGGGATCTGCTTCCACCCCCCTTTGAGGGAGACTGCTGAATGCACGTGACACTTGTGGAGAAAATAAATCACATCATCTTAAGGTGAAGTGTGCAGCCCCTTGTTTGTGTAGATCAACGGTGGCACAGCGGTAGAGTTGCTGCTTTACAACGCCAGAGACCCGGGTTCGATCCTGACTACGGGTGCTGTCTGTACGGAGTGTGTACATTCTCCCCGTGACCTGCAAGGGGTTTTTCTCCAGGATCTCTGGTTTCCTCCCACACTCCAAAGACGCACGGGCAAATTGGCTCAGTAAAATTGTAAATTGTCCATAGTGTGTGTTAGTATGCGGGGGTCGCTGGTCGGTGCGGACTCAGTGGGCCGTAGGGCCTTTTTCCGTGCTGTATCTCTGAACTAAACTAAATAAAAGGACCATATTCTCGGATCGTTCCACTGCTGGATGTAAAAGGCCAGAGTCCGGTGGGGACACCACCCAAATAAGTCGGGGGATATCATCCCAGGGGGCAAATGAGTTTTAGATTATTTTTTAAGATTGGATTAGATGATACAGTGCGGAAACAGGCCCTTCGGCCCACCGGGTCCGTGCCGACCAGAGATCCCTGCATGTTAACAATATCCTACACACATTAGGGACATATTTCACATTTATCAAAGCCAATTAACCTACAAACCTGTACGCCTTTGGAGTGTGGGAGGAAACCGCGGATCTCGGAGAAAACCCACGCGGTCACGGGGAGACCGTGCAAACACCAGACAGACAGCACCCGTAGTCGGGATCGAACCCGGGTCTTCGACGCTGTGAGGGATGTAAGGCAGCAACTCTACCGCTGTGCCACCGTTGCAATGGTGTTTTGACGAATGATCGGTGCGAACATTACTGAGTGTGACTCTGTTGAAAGTATGACACCATTGATTGCATAGTTTTTGTCTTGTATATATTTTTTATTCTGTGGAAAGTTTATTTTTTGAAATTAAAAAAAAAAAAAAAATGTTTTATCTGAACTGTTCCCGATGAATTAGCATCCTTAACGAGTGGAGCAACAGTGAGCACACAATGCCAGATCATCAGATAATAGTAAATGAATGAAATATTTCACATTACTTTTCCTGGTATTGTTGTACAACCAGATACATACTTCCAATCTATTCAGGAGCATGAATTACATATTATAACATGGTTTACAACAGGATTTTTCAAAATTCTATTTAGATAGTGACTAATGAATGAATCTGCATTGGAAAAGCCAAATTAGATTGTTCACGGTAAGTAGAATAGTTTCGGATCCAAACGGTTTCTGTGGGTTTCCTCCAGGTGCTCCGGTTTCCTCCCACATCCCAAAGACGTGCGGGTTTGCAGGTTAATTGACTTACGTACATTGCCTAGAGTGTAGAGTGTGAATACAGAAGTGGAATAACAGAGAACTAGTGTGAACAGGTGATCAATGGTCGGCTTGGACCTGGTGGGCAGAAGGGCCTGTTTCTTTCTTGTATCTCTACACTAAATGTAAGTTAACGGGCAGCACAGATTTGAGGAGGCGTTTCAGCAGCAGAGGCGATGGGCCAAATGGCCTGTTTTCATGCTGCACCTTTCAATTTTTCAATTCACCAGTTCCTCTTTATTCATCACTGCTGTTACTTCTTCAAAGAACTTCAATAAATTGCTTAAATCAGAAACTCTCCTAAAACTATCCTGACTTTGCTTGATTATATTGATATTAAAGAATTGATCGGGCCGATCTGTGGCAAATAACACTCACTCCACACAACCATCTCCAGAACCCTTAATCCAACACCCGACACCTGAAATCCAAAGGCAGAATGACCGCTGAGTCCCTCATCATCAACATCCCGGCATTTACTGTAGACCAGAAACTCAAACTGATCCCTCACTGTGACTGTTCACAAGATGCTTGTTCTGTGCTGAGTTACTTTGTTCTGTCACCACAAAGTCTACTCCAAACCTTGATACCATCCAACAAGTCAGCCAGCTAGTCTGGCCCTGCGGCCATCATCTAAACATTCATTCCCTCCGCAACCGGTGAACTGAGCTCGCTGGATAGACCATCAACAACCTGTCCAACAGCCACCCCTAGACGCTTTCGACAGCACCTCCTGAACGCACGAATGGAATCGCTTAGAAACATAGAAACATAGAAAATAGGTGCAGGAGTAGGCCATTCGGCCCTTCGAGCCTGCACCGCCATTCAATATGATCACGGCTGATCATCCAACTCAGTATCCTGTACCTGCCTTCTCTCCATACCCCCTGATCCCTTTAGCCACAAGGGCCACATCTAACTCCCTCCCGCTTGAAAGGGCAACGATAACAGGAACCATGTTGCCCCAATGTTGGGGCCAGAGTTGCTGCCTTACAGCGCCAGAGACCCGGGTACTGTCTGTACGGAGTTTGCACGTTCTCCCCGTGCGTTCTCCCTGCGCGGCGTTCCTCCGGGTGCTCCAGATTCCTCCCGCACTCTGTAGGTTAATCTATAGGTTAATCAATTTTGGTAAAAATTATAAATTGTCTCTAGAGTGTTGCATAGTGCTAGCGTACGGGAATCTCACCGGGCGGTGTGGACCCAGTGGGCCAAAGGGCCCGTTTCCATGCTGTATCTCTAAAGTAAAGTCTGAAGTCCAAACAAGGAAACACCACCATTTGTAGCTAATCTTGACCCTTCACTAAGGGTCCCGACCCAAAATGTTGCCTTATCCATCTCCTCCAAAGATGCCGCCTGACCCACTGAGTTCTTCCAGCACTCTGTACTCTGCGCATGTCTTCCCTGCTGATCAAACTGATCATGGCTGATCTGTCCCAGGCCTCATCTCTGCCTCCGTACAAGTCAGCCCTTAATTCCCCATCTTGTAAGCAATCAGTAATTATCAATAGTCAGTAATTTCTCAGCATTGAGACAACAACTGGAGTAAAGAAATATTTACTTTACACTTTACCAAAAACCTTCTCAGTTTTAGAGGCCTTTGTTAGGTAGATTAATCCCGCCTATGGTGCCATTATGTTAGCATTTCATTTTAATATTATATATATTAATATTATGTTATATTATTTAATATATGTTAATATTAATCCTTTGTGCCATCCAGAGAATTAGTTCCCAAGGCCAAAAGATTGGATTGGTCACAGAAGAATGGGCCAAATGGCACCTATAACATGAAGAAGAAACCAATGCTTCAGGTGTGAACACTCCAGTGTGCAAACATTCTTCAAATGGGCCGCGGAACATCTTGTGACTTAATCCGTTATCAACACTTTGCATCCAATGATCATATCTCTTAATGTGCTGAAGCAAGTCCACAATAAAACATCTTTTAAGTGTTTTTATTTATACCTAGGATGTCTAAAAAATGTGTTTAGAGCATGAAAGTTCTGCATAGCAACCCGATCTTTGCAGTCAAACATGAACTGAAACTGGTCCGCTCACTACCAAAGCTTTATAAGAAGATACATAAGAAGATAGACACAAAATGCTGGAGTAACTCAGCGGGACAGGCAGCATTTCTGGATAGAAGGAATGGGTGACGTTTCGGGTTGAGACCCTCTTCAGACTTGCAGAAAACTCTCGTCTGTGAGAGAAGGAGAAACTTCTTCACAGCTGGCATACCTTGAGGATATTTTGATATATTTAGGAAGGAACTGCAGATGTTGGTAGTCCTGCGCAACAAAGCAGAGAGAAAACCACGACTGCTTGAAACTGCTTGATTACTCAGTAATAGAAAGTCCGTAGAGTTTCTTTCATATTGTTAATCAAAGCTCGACCCTCGGTTCATCCCCGTTACTACATGACTATCTAGGGCCTAGGCGGGTGACTCTGAGCCTGCACGTAATGGACAGCTCTAGTGTTCGGTCACAAAGCTGTGGAGGGTAAGGTCATCGTCATCGGTGTCGCTGGATTTCCCAGCCTCTGTGAATTCTCGTAGCCGCTTTGGCCTCAGCTTTTTCCTCATCTTTCGTTCTTCCTCGGGCAGCAGAGCAGAAATACATACCAGTTCCGTGCCGTTCATCTGATTAACTCTGTAGTTGTGCCTCTGTGCCGACAGCTTGGTGCAGAGGACGATGGTGCAGATGACAAAAATGGTGCAGAGCCCCGCCAGGAAAGCAATGACGATCAGGCACTGAGTCACCAGGCCAATTTTCTTGGTTGCCGCTTGAGCCGTTGTATGTCGGTCGCGACTTCTGGTGGTGACTCTGAAGGCGGTGGGAATGGCTGGCCTCAGTTTGCCGCTGGATGTCACCGCTGTGCTGGCAGTGGTCGTTGGACGGGCGTGGGGAGTTGGCGTCTTCGTGGAAGTCACGCCCCTGGATGGAGGATGCTGGCCTTTACCTCTCACACCTGGGCCGAGGAGGCCCTCCGATGTATTGGTGGTTGGAGTAGAGAACGACGTGACCTCAGTCGTGGTGAGGTCAGTTTTGGGCTCATCCGTCGCCCAATGCACAGATCCATTGGTATTGGTCTCCACTTCCAGTCCAGGAGTGGTGGATGATTCCATCAGGTGGGTGGTGGTCGGCTGAGAGGAAGTCTCGCCTTGGGTTGTTTGGGACAGATACCCTGTTGTGGAGAGGGCCCCAACTGTTCTGGAAGTGAGTTGGATGGTACTTCCAGTTGTACCTTCAATGTGCTCAGTGGTTGGGGACTGAGATGACACCGTTGGTGAGCTCCCTCTGATGTTTGCGGAGTGGGTGCTGGGGCTTGGAGTCACTGCAGTGGAAGTTGTCTCAGGTGGATGAGAATACGCGACTGGTTTCCATGTGCTTTGTTGTTGCGACGCATCGGCAACAGTTACAACAGACGTCGAGGTAGATAACCGTGCTGTTGTTTCACTTGTGCTGCGCGGATTGGTAACGCTCTCTACAAGAGACTTTGGTACGGTCGACTCGGATTTCTCCAATGCGTTGTGTGACGTAACGGTGCTCGTGTCAGCAGAGGTTGAAGTCGGCAACGCTGACGCATCACTTGTGTCTTGTCCCATTACAGCCAGACAGGGTAGAACAACAAGCAACGCAGAAAGACTGCACCACATCCCCGGCATGCCTGCAAGGAGCTGTTCCTAAAAGAAACCACAAACATGCAGAAAAGTTAAACCTACACCAGTAGTGCACATGCTCTTATTATTCTTTGCAACGCACGGTGTACGCAAATAGTTTCTATGTGGTATCGAGGTACATAGGTTTTAATTTTTAGTTCTGGTTTTAGAGACACTTCATGGAAACACGCCCTTCAGCCCACCGGGTCATTTCATTAAAGGTAGACACAAAATGCTGGAGTAACTCAGCGGTTCAAGTAGCATCTCCGGAGAGAAGGAATGTGTGACGTTTTTGGTCGAGACCCTTCTTTGTTTCATGAATCTAATTTTGTTTGGTTTCGAGATTTAGTTTAGAAATACAGTGTGGAAACATGTCCTTTGGCCCAGCGAGTCATTTCATTAAAGATAGACACAAAATCTCAGTGGGACAGGTAGCATCGCCAGAGAGAAGGAATGGGGGAAGTTTTGGGGCGAGAACCTTCTTCATTTCATTCATCCAGTTTTTTCTTCATTTCATTCATCCAATTTTGTTTAGTTTAGTTTTGTTTAGAAATACAATGTCGTTCACAGTCAAAGATTAGAAAGTATAACTTTAAGGTGAAGGGTGCAAAGTTGGTGTGCAGCAAGTTTTTTACTCCAGGTGAGTTCCTGGGACCTGTTGCTGGGGATGGTGGTGGAGGCAGATACAAAAGTGGGATTTAAGATGCTTTTAGATGGGCATGTGGATATGTAGGGAATGGAGGGATATGGATCTTGTATTGATCCTGCAGTTAAGATTAGTGCAACTTGGCATCATGTTGGGCTCAGACATTGTGGGGCAAAGGGCCTGTTCCTGTGTAGTACTGTTCTTTGTTCTATGTAAACATCGTAGTTGTACCTGTCTCCACCACTTCCTCTCACGACAACTAGACACATCATCTAACAGTCAACATAGCAGCTGAACATACTAACAATTGGTTCGACGGCCTTTTCTCCCTTATCTTAAACGGCAGATTTTTCTGAACATTCAACTTCCAGTATACCTTTCATTACACTAACCAAATTTTGTCTAGCTTAGAGATACAGCATGGAAACGGGCCGTTCAGTCCACACCGACCAACAATCACACGTACACTAGTTCTATCCCACACACTTGGGGCGATTTACAGAAGCCAATTAACCTACAAACCTGCACGTCTTTGGAATGTGGTAGGAAATTGGAGAAAATCCATGAAGGTTTTCAAGTTTTACGTTTCAACGTCCTCATGTGCAGCCTAATTTTAAGTAGAGTTTATTTGATTAATACAACATTTATCGATGATATTTATCAACTGCATATTTGCTGAAGGATCTGGATTTCCCTTCCCCCACTGATGTAGTATCACAGTAATTGGTAGTTGGGGCGGGACGGTGGTGCAGCGGTAGAGTTGCTGCCTTACAGCTGCAGAGACCAAGGATCGACCCTAACTATGGGTGGTGTCTGTATGGAGTTTGTACCTTCTCCCTGTGACCATGTGGGTTTTCTCCGGGTGCTCCGGTTTCCTCCCACATTCCAAAGATGAACAGGTTTGTGGGTTAATTGGCTTCGGTAAATTGTAAATGGTGTGTCAGTCAGACTGATGCGCGGGGTGATTGCTGGCCAGCACAAACTCAGAGAGCAGAAGGGCCTGTTTCCGCACTATATCTCTAAAGTCTAAAGGCCCACTGAGTTGGCGTGGACTTGGTGGGTCAAAGGGCCTGTTTCCACACTGTATCTCTAAAGTAAAGTAAACAATTCTTGCCGATGCTTTGTAGCATCAAACACTTAATTGAAGGTGAGGTTGTAGCCACAGATATGTTTGACTATTGCAGGGAACAATGTTGCAAGATTTCCTGTTTCGTCAACAAAACCACAAGATATAGCGCACTGCCAACCGTCTCTCATCATCCTTCACATACTTCCGTCAAAAGAGAAAAAGAAAAAAAACACACATGATTTTTTTTCCAAGCTGCTTTAATTTTTATTTGCTTTCACTTCAAGTTATATTTTGAGGAAACTCCCTCTGATCAAAAACCAGTGAAATTGTGGTGTCTGCAGCTAGGAGCATTGGCCCATAGAGTCTAGATGAAAATTGTGACTAAGTCAAAGAACTATACTTCAGGAGGTTGTTGATGAAATGGTGTTCATAAGTTCATAGGTTCTCGAAGCAGAATTAGGCCATTCAGCCCATCAAGTCTACTCTGCCATTCCAACATGGCTGATGTATATTTCCCCCTCAACCACATTCTCCTGCCTTCTCCCCATAACCTCTGACACCCGTACTAATCAAGAATCTGTCTACTCCGCCTTAAAAATACCGAATAACTTGGCCTCCACAGCCGTCTGTGGCAATGAATTCCATAGATTCTCTGCCCTCTGACTAAATTTCTCCTTTTCTAAAGGGACGTCCTATTCTGAGGCTATGTCCTATGTTCAAGAAGGAACTGCAGATGCTGGAAAATCGAAGGTAGAGAAAATTGCTGGAGAAACTCAGCGGGTGCGGCAGCATCTATGGAGCGAAGGAAATAGGCAACGTTTCGGGCCGAAACCCTTCTTCAGACTTCTTCAGTCTCTCCCACTGGTGGAAACATCATCTCCACATTCACTTTATCTAGGTCTTTCACTATTCGGTAAACTGTTAAACTGAGAGAGTGCCGTGGAAATTCAGGTGGAAATTCATGAAAGTGCTTCTCAACTTGATGCCAACATAGTGGGTGAAAGGTTATGGGGGAATTGATCAAAATAAGAGAAAAGCAATTCAGAGCTGGCGAGGTATAGTGAAGGTAGACAAAAATGCTGGAGAAACTCAGCGGGTGAGGCAGCATCTATGGAGCGAAGGAATAGGTGACGTTTTGGGTCGAGACCCTTCTTCAGACTTACGTCTTTAGGTGTAGTGAGATGACAGAGATAGGAATAGATGAGGCCATGAAAGAATTGAAACATTTTAAAATCATCCTGTTGTGAACTTCATTGCCTAATGGCAAGGGGATAATCTGTGACTTCTAAAACATCCAAGCAAAATTTATAATTGCAATTGATATTTTTAGAAGTGCAGACACTCCCCGACTTAGGTAAGGCTCATCTTACAGTTGAAGCCGTATGAGTCAGATTTTACACAAGTCAGAATCACCAACTCTGGGTCTGTACTCGGTGAATTCCAGCTTCACCTGACTACGGGTGCTGTCTGTTCTGAGTTTGCACGTTCTCCTTGTGACCACGTGGGTTTTCTCTGGGTGCTCCGGTTTCCTCCCACATTCCGAAGAGGTGCAGGTTTGTAATTGGCTTCTGTAAAAATTGTCCCTAGTTGTGTGGCGTGGAACTAGCGTGTGGGCGGTCGCTGGTCGGCATGGACTTGGTGGGCCGAAGGGCCTATTTCCACACTGTATCTGTAAACTAAACTAAAAAAAAAACTGAAGTCGAAGGACTGCAACTTAGTGTCAGAATAATGGCCCGATGTGACTATGGAGCACCTAATGCCGTTGATAAATTTATGAAAGTATATTTTTGTGTGTTGTCTATGTGTGTTGCGATTGCAAGCAGAGATTTTCATTTTACCTGAACCTCCCCATATATGTGCAGACATGTAATAAATCCGACTCATCTTGAATACTTCCTGTGAATGTTTCTGCCTTTTGTTCTTTCTGGGTCACGCCCTGATACCAAGTTATTTTACGTTTTTTTACTATTCTTCCTTAGAACTCTGAAGCACAAGTATTTATTCAAGGCCGGACACTGGCATTTGTGTTTCAAAAGCTGCCTTCGTTCAGTCGCAGGGAGGCAAACGTGGGCAGATGCTGAAAATCCAAAGTGAACACGAAATGGAAATTGAAATGGAGTTTAGAAGGATGAGAGGGGATCTCATTGAAGCATATAAGATTGTTCAGGACTTGGACACACTAGAGGCAGGAAGCATGTTCCCGATATTGGGGGGGGGGGGGGGTACAGAACCAGGGGCCACAGTTTAAGAATAAGGGGTAAGCCATTTAGAACGGAGACAAGGAAACACTTTTTCTCACAGAGAGTGCTGAGTCTGTGGAATTCTCTGCCTCAGAGGGCGGTGGAGGCAGGTTCTCTGGATGCTTTCAAGAGAGAGCGAGATAGGGCTCTTAACGATAGCGGATATGGGGAGAAGGCAGGAATGGGGGGTACTGATTGGGGATGATCAGCCATGATCACATTGAATGGCGGTGCTGGCTTGCTGGGCCGAATGGCCTCCTCCTGCACCTATTGTCTATTGTCTATTGTATGATTTGAAATGTTAATGATTCCCTCTCCACTGACACTTCACTATGACAAAGAAGGAAGCTTTTCAGGCCCATCAGGTGCATGCTGGCTCATAACACTCACTCTGAAGAAGGGTCCTGACCAGAAACATCGCCTATCCATGCCCTCTAGGAACACTGCCCGATCCACTGAGTTGCTTCAGTTTTACTCAAGGTACCAGCATCTGTAGTTTAGTTTAGTTTAGTTTAGAGACACAGCGCAGAGTCAGGCCGTCCTGCCCATCGCAGACCAGCGATCCCTGCAGAAATTACACTATCCTACACATACTGGGGACAACTAACAATAATACCCAGACAATTAACCTACAAACCTGTATGTCTTTGGAGTGTGGGAGGAAACTGGAGATCCTGGAGAAAACCCACGCAGGTCACAGGGAGAACGTACAAACTCAATACAGAGACGCACCCGTAGTCAGGATCAAACGTGAGTGACATGGGTGGAAACAAGAACTCCTGCGGTCACAGGGAGAACATGCAAACTCCACACTGACAGCACAGGAGACCAGCATTGAACCCAGCACATTGGAGCTGTGAGGCAGCAGATATAGCAGCTGTACCACTGCTGTCCGAGTGTTAAAGGCCATTACTGTTTCATTACTACTTAGATTAGCATCCCAGTTAGACTCTCAAAAGGTTTTCATGTAGATTTATTGTTTTTCTTCCTTCTTGATCAAATTGCCCCTGGTGTGTATAGAGTGGATGACAAAGGGGGGTGACATAGAACAAGTGTGTACAAACAAGGAACAGCAGATGCTGGTTTACAAAACAAAAAAGACCCAAAGTGCTGGAGTAACTCAGTGGATCAGGCAGCATCTCTGGGAAAAAGGAATAGGCGACGTTTTGGGTTGAGAACCTTCTTCTGCCTGTGATCCTACACATGAACTTAGCCGACTCAGTACCGCTCCATGACCCGCTGCTGTGGGACCTGCTCTTTGACATTTGAGCCTTCTGATCGTCTTGCTTTCCTTTCACAGGCTGTGGGTGTCGTTGGCAAGCTCAGCTTTTGCAAGCTATGCAAGCTGGCATAGTGCACCTGGCAGAGTTGCTGCCAAACTGATTCCTGGGATGTCAGGGCTTTCATATGAGGAAAGACTTGACAGACTCGGCTTGTGCTCGCTAGAATTTAGGAGATTGAGGGGGGGATCTTATAGAAACTTACAAAATTCTTAAGGGGTTGGACAGGCTAGATGCAGGAAGATTGTTCCCGATGTTGGGGAAGTCCAGAACAAGGGGTCACAGCTTAAGGATAAGGGGGAAATCCTTTAGGACCGAGATGAGAAAAACATTTTTCACGCAGAGAGTGGTGAATCTCTGGAATTCTCTGCCACAGAAGGTAGTTGAGGCCAGTTGGTTTCCTATATTTAAGAGGGAGTTAGATGTGGCCCTTGTGGCTAAAGGGATCAGGGGGTATGGAGAGAAGGCAGGTACGGGATACTGAGTTGGATGATCAGCCATGATCATATTGAATGGTGGTGCAGGTTCGAAGGGCCGAATGGCCTACTCCTGCACCTATTTTCTATGTTTCTATGAGTTACTGCCTCACAGCGCCAGGTACCCTGGTTTGATCTTGACTTCGGGTGCTGTCTTTATGGAGTTTGCACGTTCTCATTGTGACTGCCTGGGTTTTCTCCAGGTGCCTGGGTTTCCTCCCACATTTCAAAGACATGCAGGTTTGTAGGTTGGCCACTTGGCTTCTGTAAATCGCCTCTAGTGTGTTGAACACAACCAGTGCATGGGTGAGTTTTGGTGGACTTGGTGGGCCGAAGGGCCTCTTTCCCCACTGTATCTTTGAACTAAATTAAAGTCGTGAGTAGGGAATGGGTGTGAAAGTGGTCTAACATTAAACCAGTGTGAACGGATAATCGATGGCCAGCCTGGATACAGTGGGCTGAAGGGCCTACTTCCAATCTGTATCTTTAAAAACTAAAAACCTAAAATTCCAAGTTACCCTGAACGAAAAGGTCCACAACCTTGTAACAGGCAATGGGAAGATTTAACGTTTTTTTCCCCCTAAGAGCTCATAATAGACCAGCTGGGTTTGGCAGATATCCAGTACATTTCACGGCCATGATCGCTGATATTAGCGTTTTGATTGATCGAATTGATTGATTGAAATATCCAGCATTGAAACAGGTCCACAGAGTCCACGCCGACCTTTCAACGTCCGTTACACTTGTTCTATGTTATCCCGCTCTCTCAACCACTCTCTGGGGTGAAGGAAAGAGCGTTCAGGTCGCGGCCCCTGTTTCCACCAACCTTTCCACCACCGGGCACAAGAAGCGCAAGACGCCATTGTATGCAGATGCCGAGAGGCGTGTTCAGCTCTGGCTGAGCAATTTCTAACCTTGTGGGTACACAGAAAAATACTGGAGAAACTCAGCGGGTGCAGCAGCGTCTATGGAGCGAAGGAAGTAGGCAACGTTTCGGGACGAAACCCTTCTTCAGATTCTCCAGCATCTGCAGTTCCTTCTTAAACACTTCTAATCTTGTGATGTGGACTCGATAAGAAGAACCATTCTCTGCACACTAGGGGCAATTTACAGAGAGGCTAACTAACCTACAAACCTGCATATAACCATATAACCATATAACAATTACAGCACGGAAACAGGCCATCTCGACCCTTCTAGTCCGTGCCGAACACATAATCTCCCCTAGTCCCATATACCTGCGCTCAGACCATAACCCTCCATTCCCTTCCCATCCATATAACTATCCAATTTATTTTTAAATGATAAAAACGAACCTGCCTCCACCACCTTCACTGGAAGCTCATTCCACACAGCTACCACTCGCTGAGTAAAGAAGTTCCCCCTCATGTTACCCCTAAACTTCAGTCCCTTAATTCTCATGTCATGTCCCCTTGTTTGAATCTTCCCTACTCTCAGTGGGAAAAGCTTTTCCACGTCAACTCTGTCTATCCCTCTCATCATTTTAAAAACCTCTATCAAGTCCCCCCTTAACCTTCTGCGCTCCAAAGAATAAAGCCCTAACTTGTTCAACCTTTCTCTGTAACTTAGTTGCTGAAACCCAGGCAACATTCTAGTAAATCTCCTCTGTACTCTCTCTATTTTGTTGACATCCTTCCTATAATTAGGCGACCAAAATTGTACACCATACTCCAGAATGTCTTTGCATGTCTTTGGAATGTGGGAGGAAACCGGAGCACCCGGGGGAAATCTACGGAGTCACAGTGACCAGCGAGGATGGGGCATCCCAGATTCATAGAGCTATAGATTCATACAGTGAGGAAACAGGCCCTTCGGCCCACACTGATCAACGTGCTCCATCTATACTAGTCCACCTGCCTGCGTTTGGCCCATATCCCTTTTTTTAAATCTATGTACTGACTAGTGTTGTTATAGTACCTGGTTCAACTACTTCCTCTGGCAGCTCGTTTCAGATATCCACCACTTGCATATATCCACTGCCCCTCAGGGTCCTATTGAACCGTAGGAATCTAGCCTCACCTTAACCTAAGATAGACAAAAATGCTGGAGAAACTCAGCGGGTGCGGCAGCATCTATGGAGCGAAGGAAATAGGCAACGTTTCGTCCCGAAACGTTGCCTATTTCCTTCGCTCCATGGATGCTGCCGCGCCCGCTGAGTTTCTCCAGCATTTTTGTCTACCTTCGATTTTCCAGCATCTGCAGTTCCTTCTTGAACATCTCACCTTAACCTATATCATCTGGTTTTCAATTCGCCTACTCTAGGTAGAAGCTCGTCAGCATGGACGAGTTGGGCTGAAGAACCTGTTTCCGTGCTGTATGACTCCATGACCTGCTGAGTGTTATCACCATTTTCTGTTCTATCTCAGATTTGTAGCATCCATGGTTTTTGTTTGAAGTTCCTGTATGTGAGTCAAGACCCTGAGGGGCAATGGAATGAGCTAAAGGATCAAACAGCGCGGAAACAGGCTCTTCGGCCCACCGAGTCCGCACCACCCAGCGATCACCCTGTACACTAACACTGTCACTTCCCTGATCGTCTTGGGCTCAGCTGTACCCCAACCGGAAGGCATTGCAGAGGGTGGTGAAAATTGCCCAACGCATCACCGGTTCCACGCTCCCCTCCATTGAGTCTGTCCAAAGCAAGCGCTGTCTGCGGAGGGCGCTCAGCATCGCCAAGGACTGCTCTCACCCCAACCATGGACTGTTTACCCTTCTACCATCCGGGAGGCGCTACAGGTCTCTCCGTTGCCGAACCAGCAGGTCGAGGAACAGCTTCTTTCCGGCGGCTGTCACTCTACTCAACAACGTGACTGCCAATCACCAACCCCCCCCCGGACACTTATTATTTTTTTATTGAAATCGTTTGCTATGTCGCTCTTCAAGGGAGATGCTAAATGCATTTCGTTGTCTCTGTACTGTACACTGACAATGACAATTAAAATTGAATCTAACCAGAAACTCCCAAAGCATGGATTAGGAATAGTTGGGAACAACCTTTACACTAGGTTGCTCATTTAGAACAAGTTGTGCAGTGAAGACTGTCCAAAGACATTTCGCACAGAATGCTGGCGACCAGCAAACTCTTCCTTCTCATTAAACGGGATGGATTTCAATCCAGGTTTTGGAAACGAAAATATATTGAATTGAATTGAATTGAATATATATAAATATATATCAAGTCATCAGTCCCCACGTTTCAGGTACTACTGAGTTCTCTCTGCCTTTAACTACTTCAACAACATACTTCTAAGAACGAGATGCATTTTGTCATTTTGTCATCGTTTGCAGAATTTGACAAGAAGACTCTGGTTCAGAGGGATATTGCCCAAATGTGGGCAGGTGGGACTAGTGTAGATGGGGTATATTGGTCGGCAGTGGAGGGTTGGGCCGAAGGGACTGGTTCCGTGCTGTTTTACTCTATGATTCTGGCCCTTTTTGAATAAGATATAAACAGCCATCCACCATTACCCTCTGGCTTCTCCCATTCAGCCACTGTTGATTCCATCTTGCTATTCCTGCATTTATACCCAACAGTTGAACCTTCTTAACCAACCTTCCATGAGGAACCTTGTCAAAGGCCTCACTAAAGTCCATATAGACAACATCCACTGCTTTACCCTCGTCAATTTCCCTAGTAACCTCTTCAAAAAATTCAAGATTAGTCAAACATGACCTTCCAGGCACAAATCCATGTTGACTGTTCCTAATCAGACCCTGTTTATCCAGATGCTTATATATATTATCTCTAAGTATCTTTTCCATTAATTTGCCCACCACTGAAGTCAAACTAACAGGTCTATAATTGCTAGGTTTACTCTTAGAACCCTTTTTAAACTATTCCCGTTTCTAATGACATTTGAAATATTTCTGTCATAGCCCCGGCTATTTCTACACTAACTTCCCTCAATGTCCTAGGGAATATCCTGTCAGAACCTGGAGACTTATCCACTTTTATATTTTTCAAAAGTGTCAGTACTTCTTTTACTTTGAAACTCATAGTATCCATAGCTACTCTACTAGTTTCCCTTACCTCACATAATTCAATATCCTTCTCCTTGGTGAATACCGAAGAAAATAATTTGTTCAATATCTCCCCCATCTCTTTTGGCTCTGCAGATAGCTGTCCACTCTGTCCACTCAATGGACCAATTTTATCCCTCATTATCCTTTTGCTATTAATATAGCTGTAGAAACCCTTTGGATTTACTTTCACCTTACTTGCCAAAGCAACCTCATATCTTCTTTTAGCTTTTCTAATTTATTTCTTAAGATTCTTTTTACATTCCTTATACTCCTCAAGCACCTCATTTACTTCATGCTGCCTATAATTATTGTAATCTCCCTCTTTTTCCGAACAAGACGTCCAATTTCCCTTGAAAACCAGGGCTCTTTACATTTTTTACTGTTTCCTTTCAACCGAACAGGAACATAAAGATTCTGTACTCTTAACATTTCCCCTTTAAATGTCCTCCATTTCTCTTCTACATCCTTCCCATAAAACATCATTTGCATTTGCATTTGCAAACTTCATTTTCATGAAGTCTGAGCAACTTCAGGAGTCTGAGCTTTGTCCACTGGCACCTTTTATGAATTCATGGTCACACCACACTCTCCCACTAACCCACCCTCCCCTCCCTTCCCTTCCCCCCTCTCCATTCCTTCACCCACTGGGAGAAAAGAATCTCTTGGGGTTTTTTTAAACAAAAGAGGTTTGGGGCACCACCACTCACCACAGGAATGAATTACAAACTTATTTATTGGGAGATCACTGGATCTGAATGAAAGATCTCAACAAAACTTTATACTGTAGACACAAGGGAGTGCAGATGCTGGTTTACCAGAAAAGACACAAAGTGCTGGAGGAATTCCAAGGGTCAGACAGCATCTCTGGAGGACATGGAAAGGCGACAATTTCCGCCAACCAACTGTTAGTTCCTTGGCTCGAGCTGTCATGTAGTTAATCTACAAGCAACACGATTGAGGTCAGAATGAAGGGGAAGCGTTTTAAATATATGCCAGAGTACAAAAAGATGGAAATCTACGATCCGTTCTGAGAGCAGCTTACAAAATGCAAGATCTTTATTTCACCGACAAACTGGTTTAAACGCAATTGGTGTAAAATTAAACGAGGTTTAACAAATTTAAAGAATTTAGTTTCTTGTGTTCAATGAAGATGACAAATGCGTTGTTTAAAGTATCAAAATACATCAACAATTTAAAGTTTACCTGTGTGACACCAGGAGGTTTTTAGAAAATGTTCACATTTAATTCAAACATTCGAGGGTGCAAAGTGGAATAAGGGGAAAATAACTTACTGCGCTGATGTGCAGTCAGTGAAAGGAACCTCTTTCCAATGGCGATGGAGCGATGGAGTCGTACCACCCTGCCACTAGAATGCGATACTGCCAGTTGATAATGTTTCTTATAGGTTACGAGAAAGAAATTGTTCTGGTTGAAGGCACACGGAGTCTGTCTTTTGCCCGCGGAGAGCTACCGCAAGACTTCACGCGCCATTTACTTTCGGCTTAAGCAGCTCGGCGGAAGAGCAGGAAGTGTGTAAGGACGTGTCTGGGAGAGAAGTTGAGGTTTCATGAGTCAGTTGTTACCGTGGTAGACAAACGCTTGGTTTCCCACCCTTCTGTTAAGCACTGATTATAGAAACATAGAAACATAGAAATTAGGTGCAGGAGTAGGCCATTCGGCCCTTCGAGCCTGCACCACCATTCAATATGATCATGGCTGATCATCCAACTCAGCATCCCGTACCTGCCTTCTCTCCATACCCCCTGATCCCCTTAGCCACAAGGGCCACATCTAACTCCCTCTTAAATATAGCCAATTAAGTGGCCTCAACTACCCTCTGTGGCAGAGAGTTCCAGAGATTCACCGCTCTCTGTGTGAATAAAGTTCTTCTCATCTCGGTTTTAAAGGATTTCCCCCTTATCCTTAAGCTGTGACCCCTTGTCCTGGACTTCCCTAACATCGGGAACAATCTTCCTGCATCTAGCCTGTCCAACCCCTTAAGAATTTTGTAAGTTTCTATAAGATCCCCTCTCAATCTCCTAAATTCTAGAGAGTATAAACCAAGTGTATCCAGTCTTTCTTCATAAGACAGTCCTGACATCCCAGGAATCAGTCTGGTGAACCGTCTCTGCACTCCCTCTATGGCAATTATGGGACCATAGGACTTTGCATCGGGCTTCGTTGGAACGGTTTATGCGACCAGAGTAACAATGGGAAGGAGAATTATGTGGCAGGCAAATAGAAACTCAAAGTTACCTCTTCTACCTGAGTGTAGTGACTAAGGTCACTCCCCCTGAGTGACTCTAGAGAGTCAATAGTCATACAGCATGAAAACAGGCCCTTCGGCCCTACCTATCCTTGCCGACCAAGATGCCCCATCTACACTAATTCCACCTGCATGTGTTTGGCCCATATCCCTCTAAACCTATCCTATCCATGTACCTGTTGGAAAGTTTCTTAAATGCCGTGATAGCCGGCTTCCAATGGTCACCCGATCTGCCTTTGGTTTCTTCAGCATAAAGCAGATGACACGCTTCAAATGAAACACGTTGGCAAATGTTTTGTGTGTTTTGAGGCCATGGGTGGTTGGAGGTGTACGGTACAAGGGACAGGTGTTGCATCTCCTGTGGTTGCACAGGACGGTAGCACGAGGACTAAAGGTGTTGGTGGAGATGAACGAGGAAACTAGGGGGTTTTGGGAGAAACAACTCATCTGGACTCCCGGCAGCGGCAGCTGCGGAGGGTTGAGGTCCCGACCACGGGGGGAAATGGAGGAGGACTGGCCAAACATTGTGCCTTCCACCGCAGTGATGAATGCTGTGGTGGATGTTTATGTAAATTTTTATTGTGTTTTTGTGTGTTCTTGTTCATTGTACTTTATGCACATGTGACGAATAAAACTGATTGTGATTGTGATGGTGATTGTGGTGCACTGACGTAGGAGAAAGACGTGTCTCGTGGTGGAATCACTTTAACGTTGACAGAAAATATCTGTTAAATGTGGACAGTAACGGTGTGATGGATGAGGACATGGACATCCTATCCTTGCTGTTGGTTGAGGTGGTTGTGTGGAGAAGTATGGAAACAAAACTGGCTCATATAGAATCTTGGGCAGCTCAGTGGCACAAGTGTGGAGTTGCTGCCTCACAGCGCCAGAGATCCAGGTTTGATCCTGACTACGGGTGCTGTCTTTACGGAGTTTGTACGTTCTCCCTATGACTGCATGAGCTTTCTCCGGGTGCTCTTGTTCCAAAGACGTGCAGGTTTATAGGTTAATTGGCTTCTGTAAATTCTCCCTAGCGTGTAGGATAGAACTAGTGTGCGGGGTGATCGCTGGTCGGTGCAGACTCGGTGGGCTGAAGGGCCTGTTTCCATGCTAGAATAAAGGGGAGGCAGCAGTTGAGATGCTGCCTCACAGCACCAGAGACCCAGGTTCGATCCTGAGTACGGGCGCTGTCTGTACGGAATTTGTACCTTCTCCCCGTGACCTGTGTGGGTTTTCTCCAATATCTTCAGAACACTCCAAAGACATACAGGTTTGTAGGTTAATTGGCTTGGTATCATTGTAAATTGTCCCTAGTGCAGGATAGTGTTCATGTGCGGGGATTGCTGGTCGGTGCGTTGTTTCCGTTGTGGCCCGTTTCCGTGCTGTATCTTTAAAACAAAAATTAAAGAACTAAAAACCGTTGGGAGTGATTTCCTTTGGTGCGAACTCACTCCGATTTTGCTCAGACATTTTGATTCCACACTCAAGCCAACAGTGCTTCGATTTCAAGAGCTCAAGATTTTAAGATTTTACTCTCAGCAGGCTTGCTACCTGACCCCGTGTATGTGCAGCATTTTACCCAGTGCATGCTTTGCATGTGTTACCTTCTAATCAGCAAGAACCACTTTGATTTTTGTTTTGCAAAGGATATTCACATAACAAAAAAGGCTAGACACAAAGTTACGGAGGGTCTCTGGAGAACATGGACAGGCGATGTTTTGTGTCAGGGCCTTCTTCCGCAAAGGCTGCTTATGCCTTATGTCATGATGATGCCATTGAATATCAAGGGCAGGTGCTGTTAACTCCCCTGTTAGATTCTTCAGCCGGCCATTGATGGTTCAGTCTGAAGAAGAGTCTCGACCCGAAACATCGCCCATTCCTTCTCTCCAGAGATGCTGCCTCACCTCTGAGTTACTCCAGCATCTTGTGTCGACAAGCCATTGATAAGGCATTTGATTTGATAAGATTCCACATGGTAGGCTGCTCTGGAAGGTTAGAAGGCACGGGATCCAGGGAGCGCCAGCAGACTCTATGGTGCCCGTGAATCAGGATATTATGTCCTGTATAGTATTGTGTTTGTTGAGTGTTGCTGAAGTTGCACATGGAGGATATTCCATTCCTTGACTTTAGCCTAGTTGATGGTGGACAGGCTTTGGGGAGTGAGGGCATGGTTTACTCACCACAGGATCCCCAGCATCTAACTTGCTCATGAAACCACATTGTGAATAGTGCTGCACCAGTTAAATTCTGGCCAATGCTAATCTACGGGATATTGACGTGGGAGGGTTCAGTGATGGTAACGCAAATCGAATGTCAGGAGGTGATACCTGGGCCTTTCGCTTGCAACAAAAGCTCTTCACTGTACCTCGGTACACGTGACAGTAAACTAAACTGAACTGCCTGGCACCGATGTGGCATGAATATGACTTGTCACCTATCACCCTACGCCTGGATATTGTCCAGGTCTTGCCACATTTGGATGTGGACTGCTTCATTCAATGTCCCACTACTGACATCAGGAGTGCAAGGAAGTTTGTGGATGAAGAAGCTGAAGATAGTTGGGATGACCAGTGGTCTAATGTAGCAGGAGCTGAGTACATCATGGCCAATCTATTAAACACATCTGATTCTGTTTGGTGTAAGCTGTAGGTAGGATGTATTAAAACCTCCGGTCCAACTTAATGTATCCCTGGCTTTGTAAGATGTTCTAGAAACCTGTGGCAAACATAACGCTTTTAACTGAAGCTCAGGTTATTGATTAGGAGCAGAAGCGAGATAATTAGTTGTTTTCCCATCCAGTGAGTGTTTCTGTGGAGAAAATGTGCTGGCCCAGTCTCCTGGAATCTATGTATCATTGTAATGGTTGTAATGGTCTGTAGCTCAACTAAACCAGACACCCTGACGGAGCACAAATCAGGGCCCGGATTTGCTGAAATGTTTTCACATAGTCTTGATTCTGACAGTGTCCACCTTTGTTGAGTTGTGATCCCTGCATCTGTGGTGCATTTAGGCTCATCACGTTTTTTACTGTGTAATACAGGTCCACCACCAATTTTCTGGCAACTTTCTGGCAATACAGGCCCCCCCCCTTCCCCTTTAATGTGGACAAACCCCCACCCCCCCCCCCCCCCCCAATGTGGCGCCTAGGTCAAGCGAAGCAGCCGATCAGTAGGTCGAATTTCCCCCCTGCGGCTGGGGCTCTGGCCGGACCCAGTAGATCCGTTCCCATAGCCGACTTCTGAGGCCGACTTTGGGCTGGTATCTCAGCCCCCCCCAAGGCAGTGACCTCTGTTGGTCCAGCAAAATGGATAATCCAGAAAGGCTCTGGAACCAAGGGTGCCGGGGAAATCGGTGGTGGACCTGTATTACATAACTCACTGGACTATCAAGGCAATGTGTCAGACAACATTGATAAATTAACTATTTTTTTAAATGCATAGCTTACTATTCTATCCTTGGGCAGAAGTTGCAACCAGATAAAACAATAAAAGGACTAAATTATGATGAAGGCCAATGTGCCAACAGCCTCTAGTGTAGATGGGCCATGTTGGTGGGTGTGGGCAAGTTGGGGCAAAGCTTTCATCTGACTATTGGTGCTGCCTGTATGGAGGTGTAAGATGTTAATGAAAATCCATGACCTTGGACACTGCAACATCTGGATCATGGCCATGATGAACATGAAGGTCTTGGCCACAGCTGGATGCCACAATGTGCTTGTTTGGTGTGGGATAAAAGCAGAACGCTCTGGTTTAGACTGAGCTCGAGTTCACTTGATTCCATCAGCTGTCCATCGCATGGAGAATGGCAGTATTGTGCAGGTATTTTTTGAGTATCTTTTGAGATGTTTTCGTCAAACTTCCATTTTGTGTGCCCCCCCCCCCCCCGAAACTTTGGAAACATGAAAGAAGTGGATGTAACAACAAAAGGGGACGTTGTTGTCGGAATGGAATAAAAACAGCATGCTGCAAATAAATGAGTTAAAACAAAAACTAGTCTGAAGTGTAATGATTGCAGCCAGAGTATGTACTGCATCGCTTGGACTGGAGACTGCTGGTCATTTCCACCTGCTCCAGACAGTACTCAATGACTCATTGAGTCAACATCTCACACCAGTGCAGGCTTCCTGTGAAGCACTGGACTTCCTCCTTGACAAGCCTCTGTAGTCGAGCAGAATCTGTAGCAGCAGAGACTTTCTGTACAGGATACGAGCAGTCAGTCGGTTAAACAATAAGCGGTTTTAATCATTCCTATTATGCTTTCAAACTTAAATTCTTCATAATGCAAATTACAGTGAACATCAAACATAGAACAAAACAGCATCAAAATAGGCCATTCGGCCCAAAAGTTGGTGTCGAATATGATGCCAAGTTAAACTAATCTTCCGCCTGCATGCGATTCATATCCCTTCATTCCTTACATATCCACCTGCTTATTTAAAAACCTCACAAATGCCACTATTGTGTCTGCCTCCACTACCACCTCTGGACGCACATTCCAGGCACTTATCACTCTGTGTAAAAGACCTGCCCCTCACATCTCCTTTAAACATCACCCCTCAAACCTTAAAGCTATGTTCTCTAATGCTTGATAGATTCTCCCTGGGAGAAAGGTTCTGACCACCTGCCCTATCCACACCCCTCAATTTTATAAACACAAAATACTTTTAATTAAAATATTGAAGATGAAAATAAAGAACGTGGGTATTTATATAAACATATATATATGTATGTATGAGAATAGCATTGGTGAGGTGAAGTATTTTTAGCCAGAGAGATTTTTATTTCACACATGCCTAAAACCTTATAATTACCCCAAGAATATCAAAAAGCACCAGCACATATAAGAGCTAATTCCTCTTCTCTATTTCCATAGTATCTGCATGTTCTCTCCTACTTGCACCACTCCCATGTTTCTTATCCTAAAATGTCAGCCTTCAAAAGTCTCAACCAACCTAACCCTGCAAGTTAACTTCCTAACCCACATTGATGCTGTAATATTTCACACTATCTGATCACGAACAAAAATGCTACAGTTGTCTCTAGCATCTTGCCCACACCAATATCTCCAGATCCCTGTGCTATGCAACACCTCCCATGGCCTTCCCATTCGCTGTGAAGGTCCTGCCTCATCTGACGGTGATGCACGTTGATCTTAATGGACAAAGAGCAATAGCAAAGTTGTCGGAAAAAAAGCAAAGTATTTTAATCTCCAGCTTGCCATGCTGGAAAATGCAAAACACAGAGACAATATTAGGTTCATATACAATTCTTCTCAGCCTCTGCTGATGATTTGCTCATTTATTGAAGAGTGTTTCCTAATGGAGCCTTTTTGCACCAATGTTTTAAAACAAAAAGTTGGAATAAAAAGCACAAAACACCAGAGTATTTTATAATCAATGTTTTATCTTTGCAGCTGGAAGTATATTTAATGACAGATCACCATTTTATTTGCTCTATAAGAGCTGAACCCATTAAGTGTTCTTCAATGGTGCAGTACACTTGTACATGGAATGTGTGTGTAGTCACTTAAAAACATGTACCTGACAGACAAGTGACAGACAAGCCCATTTAACCTGGAAATCACTCTAGAATTAGAGCAGAGCACACCTTTGATAATATGCATAGGACTCAAGTAAGGAATAAAAAAAATTAATACTTTTTTTTTTGATGTGGAGAAAGTGTAGAGAAAAAAAAAAAAAAGAATATTTTCCTCTTGGCATTAAAAATCCAGAAAATAAATTCTATTTTAAAAAAATGTACTGTTTCCAAATTGCAACAAAGTTAGTCCAGTGAGAGTGGAGGAAAGAAAGGGCGATTGGATATTGGAAAGCTGAAGGTGCTTCAATCAATGGCAGGGTAACGGGGGTTAGAGTTTGGTTTTTGGAGAATCTGATAATCCACACCAGACAGTTGTACCCCCATAATTAAGCATAATACAGGCTTCAGATAGCGATCTTGGCCATCTGGTCCTCAAGGTTGGCAATGCGCTCGTCTTGGCTGGCAACGGTGGCCTTCAGAGTTTTAATCTCCTGCACCAGCTCGTCCAACTTGGATTCGGAATTCTGAAAACAAAAGCACAAGAGAAGACATTTCACCTTCCGTCTTTCCGCACACTCTCCGGATCAGCTTTATGGGCGCAAAAGAGACCTTTTCTTAATATACTCGCGCCCTTCAGGTAAGCCGTAGAAGAGCAGGAATTTAAGGACCATCACACATTTTAGTGATGAACCAAGTTTGGATTTCTAACAATAGGCAGTAAAATAGTTCAATGGTGTGTCCAACATCTGAATTCAAAAGAAATGTTGTATAGGGTATCGAAACCAACAAAGTTTTGGTAAAGTAAGACAAAATGCTGGAGTAACTCAGCGGTCAGATATAATTTGTGAAGAACATGGACAGGCGACATTTCGGGTTGGAAACTAAGGTTTCGGTAAATATATATAATACAAAGCATTGCTACCATTGGCGATGCACAACACTCACCATTAGAAACCTATACCATTAAAAACCTAAAGGCCAATATTTGTCAGCAAATTCTGGCTCAAAACGCTAGTGCCAAGAATTAAGACCCTATTGCAAATGAACAAGCCCAGTGGAAATTGCAACGAAAATATGAAGGACACAGAGTCTTTTATGGAATGAGCCTCTGGTTTCACTACGGACATTGTTTTTTTCAATGTTATGGTCATTAATTTATTGTATTCTTGATTATTGTACATTATCTGCATTATTGCACAAATTAGCCTGTTAAGCTGCGGCAAGAACGAATATCATTGTTCCATTGTCGGTACACACGACAACTGAACACTCTTGTCTCTTGATAACTATTGCAGTGTGGCTTTGATTGCAACACAGGAAACATCCTCCTTGGTAAGATCAGTTTGCCTGGACAAACATGACCACCAAGCATCTCTTTGCATTTTGGCAGATCTTGGCATACAAAATAATTGCCATATTTACCCATATAACATTCACTGCCTTGACATTCATTAAATGTGAACCCTTTTGAGCAACTGCGTAAACTTTTAAAACAGATGCAGGCAGAAACTTAAAAAAGAAAAAAGATTAAATAATGCAGTGACTGGCATGGAGGGCAGTGATCAGTACTTATTGTAAAAAAAATTGTAATCTGTCCTTGGTGTGTAGAATAGTATTAGTGTGCGGGGATCGCTGGTCGGCGCGGACTCGGTGGGCCGAAGGTCCTCTTTCCACGCTGTATCTCCAAACCAAACCAGACATCTCTTTTGTATAGATTCACTGTTCTGATTGACTGATAAGAAACATGGCATACATTTTCAGATGAGAAACCTAGAGTTTTAAGAGAAGTGGCTGCACACTGAAGTGAAACAAGGCACTGCCCAAACTGGTAGAACTGAGGAACGTAGTTTGAAGAGATCTTAGACTGAAAGTACATTTATGGTTTTGAGTTCCAGTTTTGACCAAAACTTGATCTAGACCCAGTTTTGATCTAGTTAGACCCAACCTGTACAATTCCGTGTTTAAGAAGGAACTGCAGATGCTGGAAAATCGAAGGTACACAAAAACACTGGAGAAACTCAGCGGGTGCAGCAGCATCTATGGAGCGAAGGAAAAAGGCAACGTTTCGGGACGAAACGTTGCCTTTTTCCTTCGCTCCATAGATGCTGCTGCACCCGCTGAGTTTCTCCAGCGTTTTTGTGTACCTGTACAATTCCCCTGCTTTTGTACCTTGCTATAATGTCGAGAGACCACACACTGTTGGCTTTTGGAGAGACACTGCTTTGCCGATTTGCCCTGTCACTTTCAAAAAGTTAATAGCCTTGTGCTTTGAGGCAGGAGGTAATGAGAATGTAAGACAAGCAAATTAATTTAAGAGCTGAGTTATATTGTACAAACTTCAGCCACAGTTGAGGGAGGGATGAGCGGACAGAATTAACAAATTTCCTATTTCTGTGATACGTAAAATATAAATTAGAGAAAGGAGAAATGGACTTCAATAAAAATGGAAGGATCACATTTTAAGGACCTGCATTTGGGCGAAATGGGAAGAGAAAGCAGAGAAGGGCTGCTAATATACTCACTGCATTCAGAGAAGTTCCTTTCAGTGGGGTATCGCCACTTTCATTTTTCTTTTGTCGTTTGTCTAAGCAGGTTCTTTGAGGTTTAAACTCTCGGTTTTTGACAGGGACATAGCCATCCTTCATGGAGATGAGAATGGGGTCTTTATTTTTCCCTTCAAACCATTCCTCTGCTTCCAATGCCGGTTCTGGTCCAGCTGTATCCGGATACAAGTCATCCTGGTAAAGGTCAGACTGGAAAGAACGAGAAGGACAAGTTAACACACAACATGGAAAAGTACAGCACAAGACCAGGCCCTTCGGCCCACAATGTTTGTGCTGGGCATGATGCCAAGATCAACTCTTATCTGCCTGGGCATATCTTTCCATTCCTTGTATATCCATATTCATACCCAAAAGTCCCTTAAATGCCATTGTAGTTTCAGCCTCAACCATCACCATGGCTGTGCATTCAAAAACTCCAGAGCATAGCTTTAAACGGAGAGAAGTAAAGTTTAAAGGAGATGTGCAGGACTTTTTTAAAATATAAACACAGAGGGTGGCACCTACTACTCTTGGTGTAAGAAACAAAACTTGTCCGCACATCATCTTTAAACTTTGCCTCTCTCAGCTTAAAGCCATTAATATTTGATTTTCCTATCTTGGGAGAAAGGTTCTGATTGTCTACCCTATCTATGCCTCGTAATTTTATATACTTCTATTCGGTCTCCCCGCAACTTCCGGCGTTCCAGAGAAAACAATCCAAGTCTGCCCAACCTCTCCCTGTAGCTTAAACGCCCCAATCTAAGCATCATTCTGGTAAACCACCTCTGCACCCTTTCCAAAGCCTCCACATCCTTCCTGTAATGGTGCAACCAGAACTGCACGCAATGTTCCAAATGCAGCTTAACCAAAGTCTCATAAAGCTGCCAACATTACTTCACAAGAAAGCAGGGTTACAAAAAATTGCAAGTGTCGAAAATCTCAAATGTTAAACGAGTTATAGTTAGTCATAAGTTTTTTTTTTAAATTAATTCTCTGGACCTTAGCATTGTTAGGAATTATTGTCTACCATCAGCCAAAGTGACCCACAGACTGAATGCAAGATGACGAAGCACCAAGCTCTTATTCTGCTCTGCCATAGGAGTGCGGTCATTTTAAAAATTGACTTTAAGGCGCAGATTCTCAACTATCATTACAATTCTGTTGTGTACAATATGTGCCGTTATATAAGGATGCATGAAAAACAGGAAGTCACACACAAAGGGGAAGCCAATGCAACGCGTTAATGACACAGCACAACTACATAAGATTTTACTGAAGGGCACTAAGTGGAGGGCAGCTCCCAGAGCAGGAAAGGTTTAGAAACAAAAATGGACACAAAGTGCTGGAGAAACACAGTGGATCTGGAGGAAAAGGATAGGTGACGTTTTGGGTGGGGACCTTCTTTGGAGTCCACAAAGTGCTGGAGTAACTCAGCGGGTCAGGCAGCATCTCGAGGGCACAAAGTGCTGCAATAACAGTCTGAAGAAGGGCCTGACCCAAAACTTTGCTTACCATCTTTCCTCCAGAGATGCTGCCTGACATCTCTGGATAGAAGGAATGGGTGACGTTTCTGCTGCAGACCCTTCTGAAAAGGGTCTCGACTCGAAATGTTACCCACTCCTTCTCTCCAGAGATGCTGCCTGGCTCGCTGAGTTACTCCAGCATTTTGTAAACCAGCATCTTAAGGATAAGGGGGAAGTCCTTTAAAACCGAGATGAGAAAAACTTTTTTCACACAGAGAGTGGTGAATCTCTGGAACTCTCTGCCACAGAGGGTAGTTGAGGCCAGTTCATTGGCTATATGTAAGAGGGAGTTAGATGTGGCCCTTGTGGCTAAGGGGATCAGAGGGTATGGAGAGAAGGCAGGTACGGGATACTGAGTTGGATGATCAGCCATGATCATATTGAATGGCAGTGCAGGCTCGAAGGGCCGAATGGCCTACTCCTGCACCTAATTTCTATGTTTCTATCTTCTCACACACAGCATCTGCAGTTCTTATATTGGTCAATCACAGGCAGGTGGGACATGCGTAGATGAGACATCTTGGCTGGAATCTCACTGAATCCACAGCGAGCTGGCTAATTGGCTTAAAGGTTGGAGACAGAGCGTGGTAATAGAGGGTTGTTTTTCGGACTGGTGATCTGTCACAACCAGGATTGGTGGTGGGTGCCCTGTTGTTCATTATTTATATTAACCACTTGGATGAGAAAGGCGGTGGTATGGTTTTAAAGTTTGCAGATGACACAGAAAGTGGTATCATAGTCAATGAGAGTGGTTATCCAAGATATAGATCAATGCCAGTTAGATCGTGAAGTTTGTTCCCTTTATTGACTTTGCTCACAGCATTGGTATTTTGTAGGATAAGGAAGAGAACGCTATTTCAGAAAGTGAAATAACACTGAAATTGTGTGAACTAATTATTGATATCGGTATTGACTCAGTGGGTGAAAGGTCCCGGTTCCAAGCTGTATTTTCCGATCAATCAAACCATCACATATATAATATAATATAATATAATATAATATAATACACTAAAAGCTGGGGTAACTCAGCGGGTCAGGCAGCACCTCTGGAGGAAAGGAATAGGTGATATTTCGGGTCGAGACCCTTCTTCAGACTGCAAACTCCAGTCTGGTGAAGAGTCTCGACCCAAAATGTCACCTACTCCTTATCTACAGAGATGCTGCCTGACCTGCTGTTACTCCAGGATTTTGTGTCCATCTTCAGTGTGAACCATCATCTGCAATTCCTTCCCACACAAACCATCACATATCTTCTATTTAAATCATTCTCTGCTTTAGGCAGCGGTTCCCAACCTTTTTTGTTCCCCGTTTACCCCTGGCAACTTTAATAGCACATAACAATGTTATTTCACTTATTTAGGAACAACTACTGATGAACAGATACCGGTATACCAGGACCAAACACAGTCAGTCAATGAGAAAAAATATGTACAAATCCAGAATTAACAAATTTACCCCCTCGGAGGCAGGTTGGGAACCCTTGGCTTAAGGCTTTCAGTAGTTTCGTTACTTTGCTACCACAGACAAGATCTTCAAGCATGCATCCTTCATTTCTTTAGTCTTCAGTGAAATGAGCATCAGTCACAAGCATGTACACATCTCTGCCAGGTGATGCAGAAGCATGGACACTGAAAACGCAACTCACCTTTCTTGGCACAGTCATGATGATTGGCTCACATTTTCTTTCGTGAAGCTTGAAAAACCTGCAGGCAAAAATTAAAATAATAATGTACTTCAAATAGTGCAAAGGCCAGTCCATATTGGATGCTTTAAAAAGTGGCACGTGTGTCAAGAATGCATTAAATAGAAATTCCCAATGAATTATTAATTCACGCCTAAAATGCAGTCAGTGTAATGGGTGAAGTTAACAATATTTTGGAAACCAAAATTCTATGAGAAAAAGTTAAGTTAAATGCAAATTCTACCAAATATTCCACATTCTGCTACATTTGAATATCAAAACTTACAGCAGGATGTTGATCAATTTGGTAAGTGGGCTTAGCAATGGTTAATAGAGTTTAATGCAGATAAGTGTGAGGTGGTGCATTTTGGAAAGCCTAACCAGGGCAGGAACCACACAGGGCGTTGTAAAGCAGAGGGATCGGGGCATGTAGGTACAACGTTTCTTGAGAGCGGTGTAGATAGGATAATCAAGAAGGCTTTCGGTACATTGGTCTTCTCAATAAGGGTGTTGAGTGTGGAAGTTGGGGTGATATGTTACAGCTCTACACCTTGCTATAAGAAGGATGTTGTTAATCTGGAAAGAGTGGAGAGAAGATTGACGAGGACATTGCCAGAACTTGAGGGTTTAAGTCTTAGGTTAGGCAGGTTAGGGCAGCATGGTGGCACAGAGCACCAGAGGCCCAGCTTCGATCCTGACTACGCGGGCTGTCTGTACATTCTCTCTGTGACTGCGTGGGTTTTCTCCGGGCGCTCCTGTTTTCTCCCACGCTCCAAAGACGTACAGGTTTGTAGGGTAATTGGGTTCTGTAAAAATTCTAAATTATCCCCAGTGTGTAGAAGTATTGCTAGTACACGGGGATCGCTGTTGAATGGGCTGAAGGGCCTGTATCCCCCGCTGTAACTCTAAAGTCTAAAATCTGAAATAAAGGTTAAGACTTTATTTCTTGGAGCACTGGGGGATGTGGGACGACCTTATCGAGGTCATGAGAGGAACAGATAGGGTAAATGCACAGAATCTTTCACCCAGAGTAGGGGAATCAAGAATCATGGGGCATTGATTTAAGGTGAGAGGGGAAAGATTTGATAGGAACCCGAGGGGCAATTTACTTTCCACACAGAGGATGGTAGGTAAATGGAACAAGCTGCCAGAGGAGGTAGAAGAGGCAGGTACAATAGCAACATTTAAAAGACATGGAGTATTGTGTTCAGTTTTGGTCACTCAGCTATATGAACGATGTGGTTAAGAAGGTTTAGAGAGATATGGGCCAAACGTGGGCAGGTGGGACTAGTGTAGATGGGGCATCTTGGGTCGAAGTTGGGTCGAAGGGCCCGTTTCCGTGCTGTATGATTCTAGCACCTCTTATAAGCAAACCATGTCAGAGAATAGAATCACTGAGTAGAAACTCCAGACCATGGTTCATTGGAACTGCAGAACAATATCTCTTACCTGGCAATCTCACATTTGGTAACATCAACGCCCCTTTTTGGCATGTATCCCATCCCTCGCTGTGGCTCCTTGCTGCTGAATGCATTCAGATAGTGGACAAACGGCGCTTCATCAGTGATCTCAAAGTAGCGAATGGTGCAGTCACCCTGTTTTAATCAAAAGTCAAGAATTAAGCTTCAAGGTGACACCTCAGAACAAAATGTAAAAATCAAAAGCCACGAGGCCTTTATCAAGGTGTGCAGGTTAAATCATGGACTGAGTGGGTAGAGGAGAGTTAAAACCAGCCAGGATTCAGAGTTTTCATATTCCTGATGTAGGAAGCTATTTCTGCTGGTTATCAGTAACATCCCTTCATTTATTTATTTACCTGCAGCTCATTTTCTTTCACAGGCTCGTCAACTGCACCCCAGACAGAAACAGAAATGCTGGAGTAAATCAGCGGGTCAGGCAGCACCTCTGGAGAAAAAGGAATGGGCGACATTTCGGGACGGGACCCATCTGCACCAGGGATCATTTACAGTGACCACTTAAACTACCTACTAGCGAGTCTTGTGATGTGGAAATAAACATATGCAGTCACAGGTTAGGATGGAACCCAGGTAAGGTGGATCTGAGAGGCAGCCATACCATCGGGTGAGCTACAGTGTGATGTAGATCAATTGTTGCAACATTCATGGTGAGCACATTGCTTCATTGGACTAAGAGCTGGTCAAACTTAGTACAGATGCTCCCCGACTTCCATAAGGGTTACATCCCGTGACCCTTGCGCAAGTTAGATGTGACATGTCAGACGCCCATGTGGGTGTTCCCACACAGAGAACAGCTGACAGGCTTGTGTAAACTGCCGCAAGCGAAGGCTGTGGTGCACTCCCACCGAAACTCACGCCTCAGAAATAAAGATGTGGGCTCAAAGAACTGTTAACACTAGTCGCCTATGATGCAAGTTGGGGAGTGTCTGCATTTGCTATTTTAAATCAAGTACTGATTCAACAATTTTATCTATCTTTAGAAAGTCATTTGGAATGCCATAAAAATCACACTTTTTTTTTGCTTTTCCAAAATTAAACTTGCATGATGATTGCACAACTACTTACGACAGCAATAAATTATTCACAGTGAAACGTCACCCATTCCTTCTCTCCAGGGACCCGCTGTGTTACTCCAGCATTTTGTGTCTATCTTCAGTGGAGACCAGCATCTGCCATGCCTCCCTACACAATGCAAAGTTACTGAATTTGAACAGGGTCCCCTGATCGTAGCATGCTTGGACATTCTGGCAATGTGTAAGGTGCCTACATGGATATAGCACGTCTGTTTAATGATATTGAATGAACATTGGTCACCCTGCTACAGGAGGTAGACAAAAGTGCTGACAAAACTTAGCGGGTGCAGCAGCATCTATGGAGTGAAGGAAACAGGCAACTTTTCGGGCCGAAACCCTTCTTCAGACTGTTACAGGAGGGATGCCATCAAACGTGCAGAGAATATTGATAAACATGCTGCCGGCACTCGATGGCCTGAACTACAGCGATAGGTTGGGCAGGCTGGAACTTTATTTCTTGGAGTGCAACCTCTTTTGCCTTTTCCTTTCTCTCATGTTGATCAATACCTAGGATCTAGAGAGAGAAACCAACACAGATCCATTTGCAGTTTCTTCACCAGATCAGCCATGTTTGAGCCACAAGATCAGGAAGCCACAATGGGGATATTTTTGCGGGGAGATTTTTCTTTAAAACAATAATATCTTTGTGCAGGAACATTATGAATAATCGCACTGAAAACAGAAGTTCGAGAAGAATGAGGAACAGAGACGGGAATTAGCCCACTAGTGCAGCTTACTCAACCCAAGCAGACAACTTCAGGCTGTGTGCAGAATAACCACGAACTTCACGAAATAAGCAGCAACTAAATCCTGCAGTCATTACCAGTTGCAACCTGCACTTCAATGAAATTACCGCCTCACCTCTCACATCAATGTTATAAGTTGCAAATTTTCTAATTAAAATGGATAAGTATTTCTGGATATGTCTGTAATGCCCGTCTCACGATGCCAGTTCACCCAAGAGCTCTCCCGAATTTAAAAAAAAATCAAACTGGTGGTACTTCATCACGAGTATTTTTTTACTCTTGGAAATTTTTCACACTGTAGAAAAAACTTCACGAGTTTCCGCGTTTCCCGAGTACCTGCCGTTAACATTACGAGCCGCTACGAGACATCCACGAGCTCCGACGTACCCGCCACGTGTATTCTACGTAAGTTTGATTTTTATTTTTAACTGGGGAGAGCTCTTGGGTGAACTCGCATCGTGGGACAGGGGCTTAAGTATCCAAGATTCAGAACTAAAACTAGCATTTCAGTTGCTGCCACAATTCACAGTGAGTAGCTACAAACATCTTAGACTAGTCATTTTATAGGTCTACAGATTGACTTCATGGGGCAAGAGAAAGAAAATTGCAGCTATGATTGACAAGAAAATCATGATTTAACAATTAGCTGAAAAATCTCAATAGAATCTAGAATAGGGTGGCACAGTGGCAAACCAGTAGAGCTGCTGCCTTACAATGCCAGGGACCCAGGTTCGAACCTGACTACGGGTGCTATCTGTGCGGGGTTTGTACGTTCTCCCTGTGACCGCCTGGGTTTTCTCCAGGTGTTCTGGTTTCCTCCCACATTCCAAATACGTACAGGTTTGTAGGTTAAATGTCTTCTGTAAATTGCCCCTATCGTGTAGGATAGAACTGGTGCACGGGTGATCGATGGTCGGCGCGGATTAGGGTGGGGCGAAGGGCCTGTTTCCGCGCTGCATCTCTAAACTAAACTAAAGATCGAAGGCACGTTGTGTACTCTCTTGAATGAAGATCTTGTGATGTGGTTTTTTCAAGGCCTAGAATTGGCAGAACCGAACTCCTTGGAATTAAAGAGACCGTGGCCTCAAGACTCTGGGAAAGTATACAGTGAGGGAAGCTGCTCCCTCAACCGCTGCATTAAACCAGTGTTATTTTCGATTCAAAAATAATGACTCAGTCATGAAGGCATAAGTTCCATCGAGGGAAACTTTCTTAATTATTGAAAACAGAAATCAACAAAGGTTATTTTGACGTGCTTGCTATCAGGTTTCATAATCTAAAGACCACAAAAGCACCACAAAAAAAAATAGCTGAACATTTAGAAATGATTGTAGGCAGAAATGCTGGAGAAACTCAGCCGGTGCAGCAGCATCTATGGAGCGAAGGAAATAGGCAACGTTTCGTCCCGAAACGTTGCCTATTTCCTTCGCTCCATAGATGCTGCTGCACCCGCTGAGTTTCTCCAGCATTTTTGTGTACCTTCGATTTTCCAGCATCTGCAGTTCCTTCGTAAACTTTTAGAAATGATTACGTTGCGTTCACATTGTGGCACCACACTTTGGGAAGGTGCAGAGGAGACTTGCTACCAAATCTTAAAAGGTTTCACTTCTCACTTCAAGAGATACTCAAAACTATGATAGGCTCTGTTACGGGTAAAGAAGGAACCATTATCCAAATGACCAAAATGCTAATTCCAATTTAAAAAATTTATTAAAAAAAATAAAAAATTATTTTTTAGTCAAAACAAAAACTGGCTGGCACGGCAGGGCAGCGGTAGAGTTGGTGCCTTACAACGCCAGAGACCCGGGTTCGATCCAGGCTACGGGTGCTGACTGTATGGAGTTTGTACTTCCTCCCCGTGACTGCCCGGGTTTTCTCCGAGATCTTCGGTTTCCTCCCACATTCCAAAGATGGACAGCTATAAAGGTTAATTCAGTCTGACGGGTCTCGACCCGAAACGTCACTCATTCCTTCTCTCCAGAGATGCTTCTCTCCTGTCCCGCTGAGTTACTCAAGCATTTTGTGTCTACCTTCGATTTAAACCAGCATCTGCAGTTCTTTCCTACACATATAAGTGAATTGGCTTGGTGTATGTGTAAATTGTCCCGAGTGTTTGTAGGAGAGTGTTACTGTGCAGGGATCGCTGATTGATACGGATTTGGTGGGCCGAAGGGCCTGTTTCCGCGCTGCATCTCTAAACGAAACACCACAAATGGAGTAAATCGATGGCGTCAATAGATTCAGTCTTTGCCAATGGAGATGGGATAAATACAAGGGGAATTGCATTAAGTCATATGAGAATGGCCAGGAGAATGCAGTTGAGAGGGAAAGATAGATCAGCCATGATTGAATGGTGGAGTAGGCCCGAAGGCCTAATTCTGCTCATATGACTGAAGTAACAAATACGCTGATTGGTCCACTCCCATGCTGTATAATCTTGTGAAGGTATCTCGGTATCTCTAAACTAAACTACACTAGACCTTAAATACAATTAGAATTGATAATCCCAGTCCCACTAATTAGTTAATCGGACGATCCTGAATGCTGCAATTTGCAACAACGCACATGAGTGCAAACAGTGACTGCAACGCTATGTGAATAACGCCTGGGTTACACGTGTTAAACAAATGCAAACCATGCTTGGGCTTTAAAAAGAAACCCAACATGCTAATGGAAACAACCTTTCATCTGGAGCCAGAAATACCACGGTGGTGCATCCAAACTAAATATTAGCCGGCAGTCTCGTATTGGTACTTGCCACGTATTCCCTGCTTTTTCATTTTGGAACCTCAGCAGCATTTCAATGAAGTACAAATTTAGCAATTCCCGAGAACAACAATTTTAAACGCCATATTTACACCCAAGGTTCTTATTTTAGACTTCGGTGATGCAGCACGGAAGTAGGTCCTTCAGCCCAGAGCTCTGCCAACCACCCTGTACACTAGCACTATGTCACACTACGGACAAGTTACATTTTTTTTTTTACCAAAGCCAATTAACCTAGACAAAAATGCTAGAACACTCAGCAGACCAGATCTGTGGAAGGAGAAAATGTTAATATATTTTCCCTGTCGTGCTGAGTTTATCTGGCATTTTCTAATCCTATTCAAGCTTGTATCCTGCATCTTAGATATTTAGATCACCTAGGTGGGGACTAGTTAAATTGCCTCTTTAGCTCAGAAATCTCATCGGAAAATAGATTCACATGAAAGGGGGAAAACAATGAATACAGCTTTCACAAAGATTTGGATCGGAATGTTGGTTATATCGCACGAAAATGTGATTGTCATCTCTTAAAATAATTTAATATAGCCTAATATTTAGACTTCAGAGATACAGCGCAGAAACAGGGCCTACCGCCCACCAAGTCCGAGCTGACCAGCGATCACCCCGTACACCAGGCCCGCCCTACACACTAGGGACAATTTACAACCTTTACTGATGCCAATTAACCTGCAAACCTGTACGTCTTCGGAGTGTTGGAGGAAACCGGAGTACCCGGAGAAAACCCACACGGTCACAGGGAGAATGTACAAACTCCACAACTGCTGAGAAATTTTACTGTTAAAACGTCCTAAACACTGCATTAAAAACATTAGCTCTCCTTGGTGAGCGATTAACCCACTTTATCCCTTTATAAAGCAGTGGTTGCTGGCCTGTGAACTGACTGAGAAAAAGCTCAATGTAGCTGGATCGTCAATATATTAGGTTGCAAATCCCATTACCGACATATAGAAACAAGGAACTGCAGATTCTGGTTTACACAAAAGGATACAACGTGCTGGAGTAACTCAGCAGGTCAGGCTGCATCTCTGGAGAACGTGGATAGGTGACATTTCAGGTTGGGACCCTTTAGCAGCCCAACCTAAAACTGTTTTCCTATGTCGAAGTTTGTCCAACCTCTCCCTGCAGCTAATACTGCCCAAACGCAGGCATCATTCTGCTAAACCTCCTCTGCACCCTTTCCAAAGCCCCCACATCCTTCCTGTATTGGGGCGGCTAGAACTGCACGCAATACTCCAAATGCGGCCTTATCAAAGCCCTACAAAGCTGTGTCATGACTTCCTGACTATTGAACCCAATGCCCCGACCTATGAAAGCAAGCATACCAAACTGGCACGAAGCAAAAAGGGTAGAATGTGCATTTGTGGCTTGAAGTAGCAGGTACAGTTAATCTCCACAACCTGAAGCACGTTCTCCAATACTCTTTAAGGTTAGTTATCATTCAGGGCCAGCTTACGGTCCATTTTTAAGTGAGATTCACAGAAACTTTCATTCAAGCCTCTCATCTGGCTGGTGCAGGAATGCCATGCGTGTCGGTTAGCAACCGTCAAGTGTGGAGACAAATGACTCAAGAGCATGTACTTGAACTCTAGCTAGCGACAAGACTCTGCTCACCAAGACTACATGGCTCAGTGGCGACACCAGCTGGATCTCAATTGCACTTGAAAGCAAAGGGATAATCAATGAGCTTTGCTGCTGAGCCACAACCTAGAGAGATAGAGCATGCAAGCAGCCCAACTTGCTCAACTTGCCCACACCGACCAACATGTCCCATCTACACTAGTCCCACCAGCCTGCGTTTGGCCCATATCACTCCAAACCTGTCCTATCCATGTGCCTGTCTAAATGTTGTCAGTGTCTAAATGGCAGCTTGTTCCATACACCCACCACTCTTGGTGTTAAAAGTTACCCCTCAGATTCCTATTAAATCTTTCCCCCTTCCACCTTAAACCTATGTCCTCTGGTTCTCAATTCCCCTACTCTGGGCAAGAGACTGCGCATCTACCCAATCTATTCCTCTCATGATTTTATGCACCTCTGTAAGATCACCCCTCATCCAGCGGCGCTCCAAGGAATAGAGTCCCAGCCTCAATGCCACTTAAAGGTCCGCGGGATGGAACCCTTAGGCAAGTTTAAAGAAATCAACTTCAAGTAATACTCAGCAGCTGTGTCATAAAATGTTGCACACATAGCCTTTTCTGGATGGATCAACTGCTCATAAACAAGCAACTTATTGCCTTATCTGAGCAGCTGGACAGATGTTGGAACCATCTTTAAGAATCATGTTTTAATTTTCATTTTGCTTCAGGAGATTTGGAATAATTGGGTGATAATCTCTTACCTTTCCGCTCACGTAAACAACGTTTGTATCTGCATCATAGAACGGTATAAGCACCCCATTGCTGGAGTCCAGTTCATGCTGCGCAATGCAAGTGCCATTTTCCTGAAACAAAAGTTCAGAATCGGTAAAAGATGTGGGAATAAGTGGAAAATACACAAAAAAATGTAGCGATTTCTCATCCCCTAAACAATAGGCAGCAGGAAAGCTACTGCGATTGCCAGAGGAATCCATTGGTCCTGGCTAGCAGCACTCCAGGACCAGAACAATAAGGCTAACTTTCAAATGCCTTCTGAAATGATCCACAAACCATTTAGTTGTGCACATTAGCAGTGTACAAGCAGGAGATTTGCAGCACGTGGAATTCAATGCAGAAAAAAAGAAAGCAAGGGTAACATGTCTGGAAGGCCAAAACACTATCAGTGACAGGAACAGTATAGACGAACACAGGCATTTTGTAATGCATTCCCACAGATGGGAGAAATACAGGATGATTATGCAAGACAGCTCATGGGATAATTCATGTTAACGTCCTTGTAAATCTTTTTTTAACATGATAATACATGTTAAAAAAAGCAAGCAGGTTAGTGGTCAGTCTTTTTCCCAGGGCAGGAGAGCCTACAAGTAGAGGGCAGAGACAATAGACAATAAACAATAAGTGCAGGAGTAGGCCATTTGGCCCTTCGAGCCAGCACCGTCATTCAATGTGATCATGGCTGATCATCCCCAATCAGTACCCCGTTCCTGCCTTCTCCTCATATCCCCTGACTCCGCTATTTTTAAAGAGCCCTATCTAGCTCTCTCTTAAAATAATCCAGAGAACCTGCCTCCACCGCCCTCTGAGGCAAAGAATTCCACAGACTCACCACTCTCTGTGAGAATTTTTTTTCCTCGTCTCCGTTCTAAATGACTTACTCCTTTTTCTTAAACTGTGGCCCCTGGTTCTGGACTCCCCCCAACATCGGGAACATGTTTCCTGCCTCTAGTGTGGCCGAGCCCTTAACAATCTTATATGTCTCAATGAGATTTCCTCTCATCCTTCTAAACTCCAGAGTGTACAAGCCGAGCTGCTCCATTCGCTCAGCATATGACAGTCCTGCCATCCTGGGAATTAACCTTGTAAACCTACTTGCACTCCCTCAATAGAGATTAAAGATGAGAGGGGAATGACTTAAAGCAGACCTGCAGGGCGAGGCTTTGTCTCGCCAGAGCATGGAGGATACGTGGAACGAGCTGCCAGTGTTAAAAGTCTGGTACAATTACAATGTTTAAAAGCTATTTGGACAGGTATATGGATAGGATTTTGTTTTTAGGTGGTGGAGGGGAATATGGGCCAAACGCAGACACGTGGGACTTGCTCAAGGTAGTCAACATGGCCGGCACGGATGAGTTGGGCAGAAGGGCCTGTTTCCGTGTTGTATCGGTTTAAAGCAGGCGTCTGAACAGAACGATCATTAATGGGCCACATTATGATTCAGCGCTCCAGTTATGTGTATCCTGCAAGAAGGTTTATAATTGAATGAAAAATTTGATAAGCAATTCAGCATGACAACCGACAAGCTGCATTGTGAATCTGTGCATCATTACATTCTTAAAAAAAAAAGCACACTGGCGAAACATTCCTTCATTCCACTTCACTCAAGTAATGTATCACAGTCTGACTAAGGCAAGTTGAATGTCAGTACTCACTGTGTTCCACAGCGCGAGCTGCCGCTCACTCATACGACTGAAGCCAGTGGTCAAGATGTTATCGTTCGCCACGAACACTGCCCTCACGGGCCGGGACCCTTCATGAGCTTTGATCTCCTGGAGTTATTCAGGGAAGGAATGAATTAACAAAAAAACTCTCTCATTCCAATAGAAAATAAAAGCAAAAAACCTCGAGTCGCACCCCGGCCACTCTCTCTTCTCCCCTCTCCTATCCGGGCAAAAGTTACAGACGTGTGAAAACGCACACCCCCAGATTCAGGGATAACTGAGCCATCCTACCAACAACTAGAGAGCAGTCGTGAACTGCTACATACCTCATTGTAGACACGTGGACAATCTTTGATCGGATCTCACTGGCTTTATCTTGCACAAAATATTATTCACATCTGTACCCTGTGGATGGCTCGATTGTAATCTTGTATCGTCTTTCTGTTGACTGGATTGCATGCAACATAAGCTTTTCACTGTACCTCAGTACATGTGACAATAAACTAAACTAAACATGGAAAGATGTGAGATTGGGACAAGGGAATATTTATCACATCTACTTATGCTGACTGGTTTGCATGCAACATAAGCTTTTCACTGTACCTCAGTACATGTGACAATAAACTAAACTAAACATGGAAAGATGTGAGATTGGGACTAGAAAATGGGCTCAGCACAGTTGATAGTTGGCAAAAACCCAGTGGGTCAAAAGATTTATTTTTACTGCTGTATGACTATGAATGTAGCGTGTTCCTAACTTGCCATCTTGCATGCTCCTTTCAGCTTCAGTGCATAGAGTTATAAAATCATACAGCACGGAAAGAGGCCATTTGGCCCCACTTACCCATGCCGACAAAGATTTACACTATTCCCACCAGCATGTATTTGGCCTATATTCCTCTCTACCTTTCCAATCGATGTACCTTTTTAAATGTAGTTATTGTACCTGCCTCAACTATCCTCCTCTGGCTGCTCATTCCGTATCCCCCATCACCCTCAGAGGGAAAAGATTCCCCTCAGATTTCTATTAAATCATTCCCTCTCATCTTAAACTGATATCCTCTGGTTCTTGATTCCCCTACCTGGGTAAAAGATTGTGCATTCATCCTATTTATTCCCCTCATAATTTCATAGATCATCCCTCATCCTCATGTTCTCTAAGGAATAATTTATAGCCTGCTCAATCTCTCCTTATAGAAATATAGAAAATAGGTGCTGGAGTAGGCCATTCGGCCCTTAGAGCCAGCACCGCCATTCGATATGATCATGGCTGATCATCCACAATCAGTACCCTGTTCCTGCCATCTCCCCATATCCCTCGATTCTGCTAGCCCTAAGAGCCCCATCTAACTCTCTTTTGAAGGCATCCAGTGAATCGACCTCCACTGAGGCAGAGAACTCCACAGATTCCACAACTCTCTGGGTGAAAATGTTTTCCTCATCTCAGTTCTAAATGGCCTACCCCATATTCTTAAACTGTGGCCCCTGGTTCTGGACTCCCCCAACATTGGGAACATGTTTCCTGCATCTAGCTTTTCCAATCCCTTAATAATTTTACATTTCTATAAGATTCCCTCTCATCCTTCTAAATTCCAGTGAATACAAGCCCAGTCGTTCCATTCTTTCATCATATGACAGTCCCGCCATCCCAGGAATTAATCTCGCTGCACTCCCTCAATAGCAAGAATGTCCTTTCTCAAATTAGACCAAAACTGCACACGGTGCTCCAGGTGTGGTCTCATCAGGGCCCTGTACAACTGCAGAAGGCCCTCTTTGTTCCTATACTCAAATCCTCTTGTTATGAAGGCCAACATGCCTTCTTTCTTCATTGCCTGTTGTACCTGCATGCTACTTTCAGTGACTGGTGAACAAGGACATCTCTAGACTATAGATTGGGCCCTTGTCCGACAGTAAAATAAAATCCTATTGAATGGGTCAAACTCAATTAAAGCCTGCAGAGTAATTTAATGCATTTATAGTTTCAAAGTTATTGCTTATATCAAATTCAGTATGCATTGACCAGCTGTGATCTTTTACTGAAAGGTATCATAAAGAACTCACAGTAATAACATCTTCTTTCCGTGGGTCAATCACCCTTAGATTCTTGTCCTTGCAGGTAGTGCAGATTAGGCTGCCATTATGACTCCAGGATGTGCTGTAGATTAGGTCGGGGTGCATCTCGAGTGTTATCATGGCTTCAGCTGTTCCCACATTCCAGATGAAGATGGTGTTATCCGCCCCTAAAGAAATTATACAGAATAAAATTAATATTCTTGTAGCAGTCTTCTTTTCCTCAGGATGTCCCAAAGTACATTTGCAGCAAATGCACAGAAATAGAACATAGAACATTACAGGAACAGGCTTATTTCCCAGAAAACAAGCCAAATATTAGCGGTGTCAAAGTTCAAGTACTTGTCTCAGTTTTTGCACACTTGCAATAAATTCAACTTTGAAGGCCTGAGCTATAAGGAGAGGTTGAGCAGGCTAGGAACCATTCCTTGGAGCACAGGAGGATGAGGGGTGATCTTATAGAGGTGTACAAAATCATGAGAGGAATAAATCAGGTAGGCGCACAGTCTCTTGCCCACAGTAGGGGAATCGAGAACTAGAGGTTATAGGTTTAATGCGTGGAGGGATTCAATAGACCCAAGGGGTAGCTTTTTCACACAAAGAGTGGTGGGTGTATGGAACGAGCTGTCAGAGGAGGTATTTGAGGCAGCTACTATTACAACATTTAAGAAAGATTTACACAGGTACATGGATAGGATTGGTTTAGAAGGATATGGACCAAATGCAGGAAGCTGGGACTAGTGTAGAAGGGACATGTTGGCTGGTCTGGGCAAGTTCGGCCACAGAGCCTGTTTCCACACTGTTGGACTCTGGATTAGTTAGTCTTAAGGGCTTCATGACAGTCAAGTGAACCCTTAACACACAGCACAAGATAAGGGAGAGTGGACCGGCATGTATTTTACAGTACCCATTATAAAGCACATTCTATTTCTATTTAATTACCATATCATTCACACGATTTGTAACATAAGACAGCAGAGACAATTACACATTAAGCGTTTCTTCGTTGTACATGTTAAAAAAAAAGGGGGGAACCCCGAGCAGTCACAGATCATATATCACGAGGGCACAACAAGCAAATCTCCAACCTGAAGCATTGATTCTGTTTCTCCTTCCACTGAAGCAGACTGACCTGAGTATTTCCAGCATTTTCTGTCTTTATTTTACAAAGTCAATTGTCTTATTTAGTAGAAACAAGGAACTGCAGATGCTGGTTTACGCTAAAGGATACAAGTAGGGTCTCGAGAGATGCTGCCTGACCCATTGAGTTTGTGTCCTTTTGCCTTATTTGCTTAGGTAACTTAAATGTAACTACAAACACAATAATTTATGATGGAAATATTGATAAGAAAGATGGAAAAAAACTTGAGGCTTTGCTGATAACATTCGATTTCTCCTCCTCACCCCACAATGCAATTATTACTCCATCAGGTGATTTAGTGCCGTTTTATATCAACCAAATGGGTGTGACAACCTTATATGTCACAAAGACAGTAAAGAAACAACATTTAGGCTCGATTAGCCTTGACTACATTTTCTCATGGCAGGAAGAGATGGGACACCAACATACTCACCACAAAGTTTTACTGCGGATGCAAATCTGTTTCTGTTGAAAATGGCATCAGTTTGTTTAAACTGCATGTTTTCAAGTTCCAATTAAATGTCATTTAAAAATCCAGTTCTCTCCTGCTTACTTATTTGTATTGAACCCAGAAATGATCGTCAGACTAGTCTGAACAAATCAGTGGTTTTAAATCCAAATCACTCTGCATCAGTTTCACTCATCAGTTTTAGGGACTGCTGGAAACGCTAAAATGCTTTGGGGAGCATTTAAGTAAACAATATGGGTGATAACAACGTAGAAGCAGATACTGGTTTACAAATAAAAAGACACAAAGTGCTGGAGTAACTCAGCAGATCAAAACAACATCCCTGGAGAACATGGATAGGTGATATTTCAGGTCAGGAAGAAGGGTCCCGGCTCGAAACGTCACTCATCTATGCACTCGCGTTTGACTTGATTACATTTATGTTAAAAATACCCGATTTGTTTGGCAAGTAGGCCAAACAAAGCTTTTCACTGTACCTCGGTACACGTGACAATAATAAATCTAAACCTATATGCATGAGTGAATGAGTCACTTTTGACCTCTAAGGGGGGGGGTGCTGCTCACCTTGTTTACACCACTCACAACATTGCGATCAGATCAGCTCAATTAGTACAGATCATGATATTCTGCACCTTGTGCAGATGTGGATAGAATATGGTCAACACAAAAGTAGGTCTCTATGATAAGTCAAGCAGGAGATACAAGCACAGCACATATTTACAACATACGAGGGGCAGTTTTAAAAGTGAGGTGTGCTGGATGTTTTTTCTCAGCCAGTCTGGTGAACCTCAGGAATCTTCTACCAAAGCATTGCGATTCTCCGGAACTCTATCGCAGGGCGGTGGAGACCGAAACAACAGACAAATTTAAACGTGAGCAAAATCAACATTTGAAAGCTCAGGAAACTGAGAGCTATGTGGGACTTGCTCAGAAGAGTTGCAGCTGCGGGCAGATCAGCCATGATTATACCAGATGCCTCAGCTGTCTCGTTTCTTGTATGTATTGTTCTGAGCTACTCCTCTAAAACTTCATTTTGGAAAAAAATACTGGACCGGGGAATAGATACATAGAAAATAAGTGCGAGCCTGAGCCTGCGCCGCCATTCAATATGATCATGGCTGATCATCAAACTCAGTATCCTGTTCCTGCCTTCTCTCCATACCCCTGATCCCTTTAGCCACAAGGGCCACATCTAACTCCCTCTTAAATATAGCCAATGAACTGGCCTCAACTACCTTCTGCGGCAGAGAATTCCAGAGATTCACCACTCTCTGTGTGAAAAAAGTTTTCCTCATCTCGGTCCTAAAATATTTCCCCCTTATCCTTAAACTATGACCCTTGAATGTACTTGAATACTCCTGGATTTTCTCGCAAAGAATCACATCAATAGTTACACCTGACCGAGTTGGTCTGATCGGCAATTGAAGCTGCTTTGTTCAAATAAATGCCCAATAAGTAAAAATGTTGCTCACAAGGGCAATAATATTAGTCCCAGCCTCGTTAACTGCCCCATCCCCACCACTAAACCCTTGCTAAATGATGACTTCATAGAGGATGTTTCTATAAATGAATTTGTTCTAAGAATCATCACCGATGCTCTCTCCCAGAATTGAATTACTAACAAAACTTTCATTTAATAGGGGGCCAATAATCCAAGAAAAAATTGTAATCTTCGCTTATCGAAGATAAGGGAACGGAAACTGCCTGCTATAAGGATTTCTTGGAACAATTATGAAGTGCTTGAGAAGAGAATCAAACATGATCTTCATTATACTTGAGGCTGATGTAATGCATGGATTGAAGCCCAGGAGAGAGATCACTGCAGATTTTTATCCTAATATACAGAAGTGCAGAAACTGTGCTGGAATGCTCAGAGATGTATTTCAAAGGGAGCTGGATAGTTACAGCAAATAAGTCTTGGAGCAGCTTTTTGTTTCATCTTTGTGGTGAGCCATATGGATTGGAAGAGTCTTGATCCACAACATTTATATTATATTTAGCATATTAAATACTCTTAAAGCAGGGGTCGGCAACCTACGGCCCCCAGGCCGAATGCGGCCCGTAACCCAAAATCATCCTGCCCGTCGTCATTTTTTTTCCCCTGTAATTATCCGGCCCGCAGACTTCCGTCATCTCTGGTTCCTCCTGGGCCCGAGGCCACGGCGCCAACGTGCGGTGCCGCAAGGAGGCCTACGCTGGCGGCCCCAATGGCGGAGCCACCGAGCAGCGCTGAGCTATGGCTGTACCGCATCCTGCGCAAAGCTGCCGGCACGGCCGTGCACCTTCTCTGTCTGGGCTTCACTGTCGGGATCGGGGTTGTCAATAGGCCGGGGACGAGTGACTGTGAATATTTGAGCCACCTCCTTCAGGGCAGAGCCAAGGCAATGGTCCGTAGGTACGCCATGTTCGTGAGTGCCCGTAACTAGGGGCCAGTGCTCCGGGTGGCATCCTCCCCAAGGGGCGGGATCTATGTGAACACGTGATTTGATGCCTGACATCCGGGGCGGGTTGAGGGAGGGATCCATGTGTACACGTGATAGATGTGGCCCGCCATCCACTCACAGACATGCGTCCTGGCCCCATATGCAGAACCAGGTTGCCGACCCGTCTTAAAGCAGTATTAAAGTTTTAAAACATAAAACGCTCCAAAGCTTGAGAAATGGCTGACATTTAAAAAAAAGATTAAGGCTGAGGTTTTTTAATAAGGCGCTGGTCAGACCATATTTGAAACACTGTGAGCAGTTTTGGGCCCCATATCGGAGGAAGGATGTGCTGGTGTTGGAGAAGGTCCAGAAGAGGTTTATGAGAATTGATCATTCTCAAGGTTGATTGAGTTAATGTATGTGGAGTGATTGATCGTTCTGGGACTGTACTCGCTAGAGTTTAGAAAGTTGAGGGGGGGGAATCTCACTGAAACTTACTGAATAATGAAAGGCCTAGATAGAGCAGATGTGGAGAGGATGTTTCCACTGGTGGGAGAGTCTAGGGCAGAGGTTACAGGTTCAGAATAAAAGGACATGCGTTAGAATGGAGATGAGGAGGAACTTCTTTAGTCTCTTCTTTCGGCAGGTGAATCTGTGGAATTCATTGCCACAAATGGCTGTGCAGGCCAAGTCGGGTATTTTTTAAGGGGGAGATTGATAGGTCTTTATTAGTAAGGGCGTCAAAGGTTATGAGAAGAAGGCAGTAGAACGGGGTTGAGAGGGAAAAAAGATCAGCCATGATCAAATGGTGTAGCAGATTCAATGGGTCAATTCCGCTCCTATGTCGTATGAACTCATGATCTTATAAATACACTGTCACTTCCAACTCAGAGTTCAGCAAAGAGTTGAACGCTGGGGGTGGGGTGATTAAGGAGGTTGGAACTCATATTACTGCTATTGTGTCTACTGAGATATCATGACAACGTCCATAATGCAAGGTCCCAGAACTCTGTTTACAATGTGCCTGCACAATTACATCTCCCCCCACCACGAAGGTCCCACAGCAAATCCCCATCATCTCACCTGCACTGAGGAGAACATTGCGCGCTGTTGGATGCCAGGATACAATCCCAACTTTCTTGGAGTGTCCCTCCAAGGTGACAACTGGATCAGTGATGGGAACGGTCAGTCCATTTTCCGGGATCTGCCATAGCTGTCGACAAGAGACAAATGATATATTAAACTGGATCAGAGGACATCCTCATAACATGCAACCCACATTCGTGAATTATGAGGAAATTAAACAATCGCGGAATGTTTACCGAGTTGCCGCTGCATCACCAACAAGTGCAAACATCCCAAAAACACGTTGGATTCTACTTCCCTCTGCTACCACCAAATTGTGTCAGGGATGTTAGATGACTAATTTTATAACTTATCAAAATGTCAGACCCACAACGACACGGAAAAGATCCCAGAGTAAACCATAGCCAGACAATGTTGGATACGACAGTGTAGAAGGAAAAATTACTGGAGGGAGTACAGAAAAAATATTGTATAGGTTAGATTTGGGGTTTTTTCAGCAAAAGCTGAAAGCCAAAATATTCCAAATTCTAAGTTGTATACAACAGCGTAGAAGTAAAAAAAAATACTGCAGGAGGTACAGGAAACATACTGCAGAAAAAATATGTGATAGATAATTAAAAATCTGTGCAGATTAGATCTATTTTCAACAGCAAAAGCTGAAAGCCTAACATTTTAAAAGGGGTTTTAAGGTAAATTCAAGGAGCAGAAAAATGATCAAGTTGGTGCCAAATTGCAGTCAGGTATCACCTGTTAGTTTTAGGTCAATGGGTTAAATGTTAATCAAGTGACTATTTTGCCCAAAATTGTGCCTTGTAGTTAATTAGCATCCAGGTGCAATATGGAGACAAAAGCACCCCAGAACGTTCCAGATATGTGGCTTGTGGAGGGTTTGGGAATCACAATGTGAACCACTCATTGCAGACCAGCTCCAACACTCACTTCTTGTGATGGCATTGAATCTTAAACAGATGGAGGTGAACTCTCCCTTATTGGCAGTTAAATGTTAAAAGCGGACACGAGTTCAAGCCCGAACGTTCACCCGAATGCTGCATACGGACATTGACAATATATCATCCCCAGGTGTAACAGTGTGGACAGAAAATTGGCTTATCAGACATACAAAAACAAATTCGGAGTAGGGTACTTGGTCCCTCCAAGATCACTCCACCATCAAGATTCTTCTTGATCTGTTTGTAACCATTACTCGGCATTCCCATCACTCCCTTGTTTAGCTAGAATGTATCTATTTCAACCTTAAGAACATGGAAATATTGCTTCCTCCCCCTTTGAAGAGAATTGCAGAGACATAAAGCCCTGTCCCATGATACAAGTTAATTCCAAGAGCACTCCCGAGTTAAAAAAAAATCAAACTTGTGGTAAGCACGGAGAATGAATGTAGCGGGTACGTTGGAGCTCTGGGACGTCTCGTAGCGGCTCTTAACGCTAACGGCAGGTACTGGGGAAGACTCGCTAACGGCAGATAAGCACGGGAAGACTCGTGAAGATTTTTCAACATGTTTTTCCGACATTTACTTTTCCCACTCAGCTTAACACATGTATATCTCTTTGAAGCCTCCTTGTCCTCTTCACAACTATCTCTGGTCGGATGTAAAGGCTTTGGAGAAAATACAGAAGAGAGATACCAAAATAATATCAGGGAAGAGGGATTTGTAGAAGTAAGGACTGTCCTCCTGGGAACAGAGGAGATAGAAAAGCAAATCAATTTAGTATTAAAAACTGTTTGCATTGATGGAGGAATCAAGAAGCATGAAAGAGTGATCAGCATTTGAACGAACTCTGATTTTTTTTGGCGAAGATAGACACAAAATGCTGGAGTAACTCTGTGGGACAGGCAGTATCTCTGGATAGAAGGAATGCGTGACGTTTCAGGCCAAGACCCTCCTTCAGACTGAGCCAGGGGAGAGGGAGATACAGAGATAAGGAAGTCCAAGGTGTGAAAATGAGACAAAGGAAATGGAGATCAAGGGACATGTAGAATAGACCATTTTTAGCTGGGAGAAGGTAACAACAAAGCAAACAGAGATAAAAGGTAAACAAGAGCAGTCAGACTGGTCGGAAAACTGGGAAAAATGGGGATGGATGGAGAGAGAGGGAAAGCAAGGGTTACATGAAGTTAGAGAAGTCAATACTCATACTGCTGGTAAATACGAGGTGTTGTTCCTCCAATTTGCACTGGGCTTCACTCTGACAATGGAGGAGGCCCAGGACAGAAAGGTCAGTGTGGGAATGGGATGGGGGGGGGGGGGGGGGCAGGGTTAAAGTGTTTAGTGACCGGGAGATAAGGTAGGCTTAGGTGGACTGAGCGGAGGTGTTCAGCTTGGTCTCGCTGATAAACAGGAGTCCACACCTGGAACAGCGGATACAGCAGATGAGTTGGAGGAGGTGCAAGTGAACCTCTGCCTCACCTAAAAAGACTGGATGGAGTGGAGGGGGGAGGTATAGGGATGGGTGTTGCATCTCTTGAAGTTGCAGGGGAAAGTACCTGGGGAGGGGTGGTTTGGGTGGGAAGCAATGAGACGAGTTAACCAGGTAGTTGCGGAGGGAACAGGGATTCTTTTGTCTCTGAGATTGCCGCTGGGGTCTGGAATGCACTGCCAGAGATAGTAGCACAGTTGATTCATTCAACTCCTGCATTTCAAGGAGATACAAACAGGCTGGTGGAATGTCTCAGATGGATGACAAGGATGCTATTTCATAGCACCACTGACATGGGTTTGATCCTGGGCGTTGTGTGCTGTTGATATTCCCACCCCATAACCAGAACATTTCAAAAACAAGCAGATTGATTGACCACTGTGCATTACCAGCTTCTACCACCTGCTGGAAGATAGAGGGTAGATAGAAGATAGATAGAGTGGGCATCTGAGAGAATATTACAGCAAAAGAGTTTGGGTGATGGGATTTATGGAATTGCTCCCAGAAATGGCAAAGACTTGATAGGCTGAATAGATTCCTATCCTAGGAAAATAAAACAGGGTTAACAGAAAATAAAGAATTGGTTTAAGGGAAGTCAGATTAGCATAGACTGCTCTTGAAGAGGAAGTATAAACTGAATGGCTCCTTCCACAATTAAAGCATTGTGAAATTCTGTAAACATTAATGGGCAAAGTGACCAATGAGAACTTGCAATCTTATGATTATTACTGCCCTGGTATCACTTCCATCTATGAGAAAGACCGTAGGATGGCAAAGGATATGGATAAGTGCTAATTGTATTATTCACCCAAGATAATTCCTCAGCCCTTTGAAATGTTTTCAAACTAATCTCGCATTCAAACATAACACCACTTCCTCAGTATGCCTCACTCACAGACTCTGGTCATTACTATATTGCTGGGAATGAGAGCTTGCTTTGTGCAAATGGACAAGGACTTTGTCTACGTTTCAAATGCCCAAAATTTTAAATAGTATTTCTTGGACAATAACATTTTAGTACGTTTTGAAGTAATCAAAGAGTACTTTATATTTGTCAACACTTTGCTCTAAGCTCTGAATTGGAGTAAAAGATTAGGTTTAGGTTTATTATTACCGAGGTACAGTGAAAAGCTATGTATTGCATGCTACTCAAACAGATCATAGAAACATAGAAAATAGGTGCAGGAGTAGGCCATTCGGCCCTTCGAGCCAGCACCGCCATTCAATATGATCATGGCTGATCATCCAACTCAGTATCCTGTACCTGTCTTCTCTCCATACCCCCTGATCCCTTTAGCCACAAGGGCCACAACTAACTCCCTCTTAAATATAGCCAATGAACTGGCCTCAACTACCTTCTGTGGCAGAGAGTTCCAGAGATTCACCACTCTCTGGGTGAATTTTTTTTTTCTCATCTCGGTCCTAAACAGAGAGTGGTGAATCTCTGGAACTCTCTGCCACAGAGGGTAGTTGCGGCCAGTTCATTGGCTATATTTAAGAGGGAGTTAGATGTGGCCCTTGTGGCTAAGGGGATCAGGGGGTATGGAGAGAAGGCAGGTACGGGATGCTGAGTTGGATGATCAGCCATGATCATATTGAATGGCGGTGCAGGCTCGAAGGGCCGAATGGCCTACTCCTGCACCTAATTTCTATGTTTCTATGTAAAGGATTTCCCCTTTATCCTTAAACTGTGATCCCTTGTCCTGGACTTCCCCAACATCGGGAACAATCTTCCTGCATCTAGCCTGTCCAACCCTTTAAGAATTTTGTAAGTTTCTATAAGATCCCCCCTCAGTCTTCTAAATTCCAGCGAGTACAAGCCGAGTCTATCCAGTCTTTCTTTCATATGAAAATCCTGACATACAATGATACCATGCATAGATACAATCAGTTCAAGTCAATGAACCATAGATAGAGCATAGGGGAAGATACAGAGTGCAGAATATGGTGTCATAGCACGAGTTCCTTGGACGAAATTCGTCCTGATGGGGGTAGAGGTGAGTCGGACAGTATCCTAATTTATGGAAGAACCTTTCAGAAGCCTGATAATGGAGGGGAAGAAAACGTTTGATTTTGGTGGTGCAAGCTTTCCGGCTGTTGTACCTTCTGTCAGATGGAAGCAGGGAGAAGAGGGAATGACTGGGATGGGACAAGTCTTTGATTATGTTATTGATCTGCTCTCCATTCAGCCAGACATGATAAAATAGAGGTAATTTAAGTCGGAAAGAAGCTTTTCGTTTTACACACGAGATGGAGGGCTGTAAATGCTTTACCCAGTGCACTACCAGTACATTGGTGACTGTAATTGAGATGTTAACCATGTTTTGATAGGAAACTATGAAGGATAAATGGGTAAAAGGGAAATAATTAGATAATAGAACAAATGTAGAAAATATAGAAATATAGAAATCACATCAATTAACTCAAAGCAAACTCACATTCCGAACATGGAGAGCATATGGAATTAGGAGGAGTGGTATAAGACTTGCGATTGGGGGCACGACCATCTTCAGTGTTGTAACTTGTATGTAATACAGGTTTTCAACAGTAGATGGCAGTGATGCAGTTAAATCAGCAACGATGTACTGTGGAAGACACACAGTGCTGGTGCAACTCAGCGGGTCAGGCAGCATCTCTGGAGAACAGGGATGGATAGGTGACGTTTCGGGTCAGGGCCCTTCTTCAGACTGAATGCAAGGACTATGGGGAAGAAAGCTTTTATAAATCTGGATCTGCAGTTCCTTGTTTCTATTATGACCTACAGTACATGGGAAATGAATTTGATACCAATGCAATTTCATACCACAGGCCACAAAAATTCAATACATGTTCTTATTAAATTACATACATCAAGGTGCAGATACAACAGATCTTGGCACTAATTTTTAATAGCACAAAATGCTCCAAACAAGTGCAAGCAAAAGTCACATTGGCTTCATGCGATAAATAGACTCTTCTCACAAGCACTAAAGCTAAGTTCCCCACTAGTTCTATGTTATCCCACTTTCTCATCCACTCCTTAGTCACTAAGGGTGATTTTTACAAGAGGCCAATTAACCTACGAACCCGCATGTGTTTGGGATGTGGGATGAAACACACGCAGTCACAGAGGGAATGTACACATTCCCCACAGACAACGCCTGAGGTCAGGATTGAACCCAGGTCTCTGGCGTTGTGAGGCAGCAGCTCTCCACAGCTGTGCCGCTGGGCTGTAATTGGAGTTTCATTTTATTTTGCTCAACTTCTAACTGCACTACAATCTTGCACTCTGCATATTTATTAGTAGATTTATTATTACTATGTGTATACTGTTTACTCTGTGGGTTTCAGGTGGACAAGGTATTTCATTGCACCCTGCTGTACATACCAGTAAACTAATCTGAATCTGGGGACATCACTGTTGCTAGAATTAATCATTCCCTCTCCTGTGTAGTGACATTAGCTTCTAGGATGTGAAAATAAAAATTCGCTTCAGAAGTGAGATGGATGTGCCATTCTGATCTACCGTCTCCAGACAAGTAAGAGTCTTCAAATTCGCAAACTTTTGTGACGTGACAATTTGTGTAATTATGAAACATGTTCAGTTAGTGTAACCGTGTAATTTGACCCGTGCAATTTCAAACTCAGTTGTGAATAGTACAAGATGAAAGTTACTGCAGAAATCTAGAAAGGGGCAGTAAATCTATTCAATTAGCAAACATAAGAAAATCTAGCGGAAGCAAACATTTTCTTCAGATTTTAGAGATACAGCGCAGATACAGGCCCTTCGGCCCACCGAGTCAGCGCCAACCAGCAATCATCCCGTAAGCTAACTCTATCCTACGCACTAGGAACAATTCTACAATTTTACTGAAGCCAATTAACCTACAAACCTGTACGTCTTTAGATTATGGGAAGAAACTGGAGAAATCCCATAGGTCACAGGGAGAGCGTACAAACTCCGTACAGTCAGCACCCGCAAACAGCACATATATTCAAGCTATATTCAACTTGGTTCCAATTTCCGGCATTCATTTAAAACCAGATGATATTTTAAACAAATTACAGGGAATTTTCAAACTAGTAGATTACAATAACCTAGCACTGACAACTGGCCAGATCTACCCCAGTGAATACTACTTCTTGGGAAGAGTGTCATTGTATATGTGACAACAAGCTATCAAGGCAAGAGTAGTGCGCGAAACACAATTCTGGAACGTACAGGAGTTCTGCCAAACACAACCGAATACTGGTGTCAACTGCTGGATATAGGTCAAGTTGAGGGAAATAAGTTTAACTTTACCAAATCTTCATACAAAGTTCCATTTTAGTTTTCCAATCTAGAGCAGCAGAGGGGAAAAAAAATAATGCAATGACTCATATCCTAATTCACGATCCTTTGAGACACCAAATCTGCAGATGTTAAACAAAAATAACTCACTCATCCGATTCCACATTAATGTAGCGGACGGCTTTTAGCTCAGCGATAAACCCATGAAACCTCCCAGGCTGGGGTGGTTAAAATCTAACGTATTCAAATCAGCATTTCTTTTTTAGAAATTTTTAAAATCATTTTAAAGTAGACTCACAAATTTTTTTTTAAGTTCCAGACAATCCTTGCTTTTTCAATTTTTAAATAGATTCTAGGCCAAGGATTATCAAAATTCTAGGGTTGAAATTAAAGGTTTGGAAATACCCAAATGGCAGAGGTTGTTTGATGAACACATCAAACTATAGAACATATGCTAGCATTTAAAACACTGGAATTCCTAAGCAGTGATGAAACCAGCTGTTAACACAATAGGAAACAGATTCTTGATCATCATAGTCCAGGGTCTGGCAGAGAACGGCTCTGCTCAGTATCTGGATGGGGAAAGAAAAGTTGGCACAAGTCAAGACTTAGTGATAATTGCAGGGACAGTGAGTTAGTGAGCCAGAGTTAAATGGACCTGCGTGCGAGATGATAACTCAAGGGGTCGCGTGTGAAGAAAGGACTCGATCCGAAACATCGCCTATCGATGTTCTCCAGAGATGCTGCCTGACCTGCTGAGTTACTCAGGCTCAATTGCTAAATCACCAAGCATTTATGTTGAGGAAGACATGTGCTCAAGATGCACTTTCAGAAACTCACGCCACGTTGTGTCAGGTCTTGCTCAGGACATAAGTGTGCCATGGATCGGGACTCGGGGAGCACTGTATGTATGTATTGTTAGATCTATGTACCACTGTGTGTAGCATGTTAGTACCTGCACTGATGTAAAGCACTTTGGTCAATGAGAGTTGTTTTTAAATGTGCTATAGAAATATAATTAACTTGACAATCTTTTGGGAGAAAATAACGATTTTAAACACAGAAATACTTTGTTTATTGGTCATTGCCCTATCTGGGACACATGACAATAAACTCTCTCTTGACTCTATCTATTTGTTCCCTGCTCTTCAATATGACCACTTACCCCTCAACTTCCTATTAAATCTTTCCCTTTCACATTAATCCCATGTCCTCTTGGGCGGGAAAAGGGAGAAATTAGTCTGCATCCAGGTGGGGCACAAGGACGAAAAGGATTTGGAAAAAAAGGGGGGGGGGGGGGGGGGTTGGTTGTAGGTTACACACATTTCAGTGCAAAGTTTCTAGGATTCAGAGATATCATAGTTCACAATACTCTTTCCACTCATCAAGCTCGGGTTCAATGATATTCCATTTGATCTAAATCTTCTTTGATGCACCACAAGAGGCAGCTGTGGTTCCAACGTGTGTTTGAGAGGTTGGCAGGAAGACCATCCATTTTTAATTAGATTTCCAGGCACCCAGCAGTCTTCAGGTCCAGTAGACAATGCTTCGTGATAACCAGCATATTTTGGGCATCACGAATAGTTGTGAGATGCTGTGATACTTTACTCTGGTTACAGCTGTGCACAACCTCAACACACTCATACAGAAGCCTGAGTGTACGTTAAAAAGGCAGTTTGCTCCCTTAAGACAAACTTCAACGTAACTTATGTTAGAAAAGCAAGCTTAACATTCCAAGGCACTACAACATTTTATTGTATTACTTAAACATTTACTGCCTCTCACCTTCCCAAACCACCATTTTCTAATAAGTGAGTTCGGTATTCCGACTGCACATGCCCAGGTCATAGGCCACTCGCGATAAACATTCTCGGCAGCTGTGCTGCTGCATATATACAGACCTGTGTTTCATCCACGGTCAGGATCGAACCCGGGTCTCCGGCGCTGCAAGCGCTGTTGAATTGCTACTGGACGGTCCCTGTTCCCTGCCGAGTATCCCATCCCTGTCCGGGGGCGGCCAGAGATGACCCTGGGCTTACGGGGCACCAGCCCGGAGCAGTGGCGGCCCAGGCTTACAGCCAGCGTGCAGAAGAAGCGCTAACTCCAGCTCAACTCTGCCTGTCCCGCCGGGTTGCTTGCTTGCTTGCTTGCGAGTGATCTTTGACAAATCCCATTATTCCTTGCGTTTTTCAGAATACCGAACTCGCATATTCTGCCGTGTTCCTGGTTCCCACTCTACGAAGACTAACAGGGACTCTCATGCTATGTCTATTCAACTGCACTTTTCTCTTTATTCTGTACACCTCGAAGATTTGATTCAAACCCAATCCCTTCGATCAACTTTCTCCAATATCTTAAGATGCAGCTCTGTACATAAAAAGGGGTGACATTGATAGTTTGAACAATAAAGTGATGAACCAATCTATTGCATGATCAGGTAAACTATGCCCTTTAACATGAGACAAACTGACTATGTTACGCAAAGACAAAGCACAAAGGACAGATCAAAGCACAATTGGCATAAATAGCGAGGGGAAAAAGGGGGATTTAGAAGATATATTTAAGATAAATGAGAAAAGACAAGGTCAATTAACAATTGAATACTGTTTACAAATACAAATGAGTTTAATTGCAGACAGGCAACAGATGCACACAATATGGCAGATAGCAAAACACAACTGTTTAGTTTACAGGCTAGATGCAGGAAGATTGTTCCCGATGTTGGGGAAGTCCAGAACAAGGGGTCACAGTTTAAGGATAAGGGGAAAATCTTTTAGGACCGAGATGAGGAAAACATTTTTCACACAGAGTGGTGAATCTCTGGAATTATCTGCCACAGAAGGTAGTTGAGGCCAGTTCATTTGCTATATTTAAGAGGGAGTTAGATGTGGCCCTTGTGGCTAAAGGGATCAGGGGGTATGGAGAGAAGTCAGGTACAGGATACTGAGTTGGATGATCTGCCATGATCATATTGAATGGCGGTGCAGGCTCGAAGGGCCGAATGGCCTACTCCTGCACCTATTTTCTATGTTTCTAGCGCACTATTCAAATTTGGACAGGATGTCAGTGAAGTTGGATGATGTTTGCATAAAAATTAAAAAAACTGTCATACAATGATTCTTTTTTCCTCTCCCAAAGCAGGATTTCAGCGAGTCACCCAAAACACATTCTGCAGCAGTTAATATTAAGGCAAACTTTGAGGAGACCAACACAGGTACTATTGCAATGTTTAAGAAACATTTAGACAGGTACATACATGGATAGGATAGGTTTAGAGGGATATGGGTCAAATGCAGGCAGGTGGGACTAGTGTAGATGGGACATGTTGGTCGGTGTGGGCAAGTTAGGCCGAAGGGTCTGTTTCCTCGCCGTATGACTATGACCTGAAATCAAAAAGACATGCTTGCACAATACAATGACACATCACGAGCACTATGCCAAAACAAGTAATTTACTCTCGTCACAAAATAATGCTTGCAATTGCAATTCTCTTTTGACAACCCTTAATCTTTTATCCAAATATACAACCTCACGAGTGCCACATAGAATTGTTTCAAACATACAGGCCAGAAACATCTCCCTTGGCCCAAACAGTACATACTGGCATTCATGTTCAAGTTGAGCACCCTCCCATCTTAACAGCTCACCTTTCATTCTTGTCATAGTCATACTGCATGGAAACAGATCTTACCGCCCAACTTGCCCATGCTGACCAAGGTACCCCATTTACATGAGTGCCTCCTACCTGTGTTTGACCCATATCCCTCTAAACATTCCCTATCCATCTACCAGGAGAACATGCTCAAATGGCTTTCGAGCGATTAAAAGCGTGAACTATTTATTTGAACAATTTTTTGAGATACTGAATTCAACATTCTTGAAATTAAATTTCCTCCAAATTCCTCATTTAGTTTCTTGATGCCTGGTCCGGATCGGAGTCATAGTCATTTGGCGCAGAAAAAGGCCCTTTGGCCCAACTCGTCCATGCCAACCAAGATCCCCATCTGAGAAAGTTCCAATTTGCTCACATTTGGCCCACATCCCTCGAAACTTTTCCCATCCATGTATCTGCCCTGGTGTCATTTAAATGCTGTTTATAGAACCTGCCTCAATGACATCGTCTGGCAGTTTGTTCCATTTACCCACCATCTCTCATTGAAGAAGTTGACCCCAAGGTTACCATGAAATCTTTCCAATCACACCATAAACCTTTGTCCACTGGTCTTGATTCCCCTACACTGGGCATTCACCCTATCAATTCCCCTCTTAATCTTATACACCTCTATAAGTTCAACCCTTCTGCTGCAAGGAATTAAGTCCTAGCCTGCCTAACCTCTCTCTCTCTTTCTCTCTCTCTATAGCTAGTCCCATTGGTCCTGACAACAACCTCATTAATCTATTCTGTGCTCTTTCCAGCTTAATGACATAGTTCATATCATAGTGTGACCAAAAAGAAACACAGTAAGTCTGAAGAAGGGTCTCCACCCGAAATGGCGCTTATTCCTTCTCTCCATTGATGCTGCCTCACTCGCTGAGTTACTCCAGCATTTTTGCCTCCCTTCGATTTTTCCAGCATCTGCAGATCTTTCTTAAACACAGTAATAATGATAGCTTCTGATTTCATTGTCCAGAAATGAATCTACTTTATCAAAATTATCTCTATTTTTTCAAGCCTCAGATGTGGCTTTGAATAGAAGAGTATCTTTTTTTGATAGATACAACTTTGCACTTTTTATACTGTCCTTGTGAGACCTTTTCCCATTTCCAAAGGTTTTCATATTAGTTTTAAAACAAACAGAACCATTGACAATTTCTCTTTTCGCGAAAAACAAAGAATAGTCCTCAGCTTCACATTTTTCCCAGACTTAAAGGTGCAAAACTGATAACGTATTGCAACAAAGATATATGCTGGAGTAACTCAGCGGTTCAGGCAGCATCTCTGGATAGAAGGAATGGGTGACGTTTTGGGTCGCGACACTTCTTCAGACTGAAGATGCTGCCTGACCCGCTGAGTTACTCCAGCATTTTGTGTCTATCTTCGATGTAAACCATCATCTTTGTATTGCAACACTCTGATATTTGTAAATTTCAAGCAGGCAAAGAATTTAAAAATGTGGGCATTGCTTATTTCTCTTAAATTTAAAATTTCTATTCAATATCCTAACGGCAACTGTTTGAGTGCCAGAGGTCACTAGCGTGTTTGTTACTGGAAGAGATGAATGTTCAGCGAATTCTCTCAAGAGAATGTTGCCTAAAAGCACAATGGATTTTCCATTTCACGGTAAAGCAATTACGGATGAGTTTCCTGCACTAAATTTACTCACATCAAAACACTTAAAGGAAAAGCATTGACCACCAACAAGAATTTTAAAGCGTGATTATTGTGGAGTAGACAGAGATTGCAAATTGTATGCACAGGTTGATCCCATTAACAGACGTGTTGTTAACTAATTTGCTTTTGATGGTTAGAACAGGTATTGAACGTTGAGGCACTACACTGAATTTAAACAAAATCAATAGCACTATCCTGCTATAACATTGTGATTAGGATCGTGGTTGATTTTCTGCACCAGCAACATTTTTCAGAACTATTCATCTCCATCACCCTTGATTTTCTAAACATCAGAAAAATATCCATCGCTATTTCAGAAGGGGCTATTTCACAAGAGGCTGCAAATTAAGGTAAATCTGACAGCATGTTACTGTTCTCTTTGTACTGAATCAAAAAGGATCAATGATAAATAGGCACATTTGTGGGTTTTGTGGGGTTTTTTCCACACTTGCTCATTTGAATTTCAAGAGATTTTGCTTAAAAAAAAGTAACATATTATGGGTCTTCATTATTGAATAAGACACACATTGGATAATCAAGATTCAGATCAAAGACATTGTTAAATTCATGGGAACAAGAATGCAATGTACAAATTCCCCCTCTGTTCAGTAACATGCTATGGTATTAAAATGTTTATATAGACAAAATAAAAAATAAAAAACGGCACATGTTGAAAATCTGAAATAAACTGAAAATGCTAGAAAGGTCAGCAGGTCAAGCAGCATCTGTGGAAGGACAAAATGTTAATTTCTTTTCCCTACAGATGCTGCCGGTCATGCTGAGTTTATCTAGCATTTTCTATTCTTATTCAAGCTTGTATACAGCATCTTATATTTAGATCACCAAGATGGGGACTAGTCAAATTGCCTTTTTAGCTGAGACATCTAATTGAAAATAGATTCACGTGAAAGAGGGAAAACAATGAATTTAAACTGTTGGGTTATCGTGCACGAAAATGTGAGTCATCTCTTAAAAGCATTTAATATAGCCCCATATTTAGACTTTAGAGATACAGCGCAGAAACAGGCCCTACTGCCCACCAAGTCCAAGCTGACCAGCGATCACCCCGTACACCAACACTGCCCTACACACTAGGAACAATTTACAATGTTTACTAGCGCCAATTAACCTACAAAATTGGCATGTGGGAGGAAACAGGAACACCCGGAGAAAACACACGTTGTCACAGGGAGAATGCACAAACAGTGTACAGACAGCACCTGTAGTCAGGATCAAACTCGGGTCTGTGGCACTGTGTGGCGGCAGCTCTACCGCAATGCCAATGTGCTGCCGAAATCCTAATACCCACAAGGAAATTAGCTTGAAATTAAGTAATTGCATATTTTTCCAATTTATAAAATACTTACCATAATGGCACAATCCTCTGACCCACTGGCGATGACATGGTCATTGTGCGGGCACCACTCAATGTCCAGCACTGGTCCCGTGTGCCCACAAACCGTTGGATATGCCTTATCAATCCGGCCCATCTGTGAACAGAGAATGATATACGTCAGGATATTGTTTACACAGGCAGTATTGACAATTATCAACAGCTCCAAGCACTAGATACGACAGAGTTCTGGGTGCAGATCCCAATGAGATAATGCAAACTGAATTCCCCCTCCAATCTGTTTAAGAAGGAACTGCAGATGCTGGAAAATCAAAGGTACACAAAAATGCTGGAGAAACTCAGTGGGTGCAGCAGCAGCTATGGAGCGAAGGAGATCGGCCCGAAACATTGCCTATCTCCTTCGCTCCATAGATGCTGCTGCACCCGCTGAGTTTCTCCAGCATTTTTGTGTACCTTCCCCCTCCAATCTCTTCATCTGCCCACAGGGTATCTGAACTCATTCACTCTGCTGAACAAAATGACATTTAAAGTTTAGCACTGAATTAATTCAGATATGACAGTGAGAAAGAGAGTCAGCAGGGGTTGATGTCAGCATTTTAGTTTAGTTTATTGTCACCTGTACTCGAGGTACAGTGAAAAGCTTTTCAGTCAGCGGAAAGACAATCCACGATTACAATCGAGCCGTCCAGTGTACAGATCAAGCCATCCATAATGCCAGCGAGCATAACACGAGGTAGGGCTTTGCACCCCTTCGAATGAAACTCTTCACTTTGATACAGAACGGCGCAATATATATTTTTTTAAAGGTGCATTCCAGAAATTTAAAAATATCATGCAAATAAACAACTAATTAGTTGTCAGATCCTCAGGAGATTCAAATTCCTAAATTATTTTTATAATAAATCACGACCAGAATGACCAGTTGTCATGAGCAGGTTTTGACCCATACATGCATTTTATATTTAGTATTTTTCACATGAAATAAATAGGTGTACCTGTGTTTCCTGTTTAACATAGAGGCACTTCCTGAGCTGCTAGCCTATCAGTATTGATTAGCAAGGGTATCAGGGGTTATGGGGAGAAGGCAGAGAATGGGGTTGAGAGGTAAAGATAGATCAGCCATTAATGAATGGTGGGGTAGACTGGATGGGACAAATGGCCTAATTCTGCTCCTATAACATGAATATTTCTGAAAAGCCTGCCAGTCAAATGATCCACTTGTGAATGTCTGAGAAACAGGAAGCTTCACGGGTTCTCACGGTATTGCCCCTCTTATACTTTGGGATCATCAAAAAAAGCAACATCTGAGCAACTACATTTAGATTTCATTCTTGCCCCTTCCTTCAAAATGCCATGATCCTCTGTGCTCCAGGCACACTAACTTTCTTCTGGGGATGCTTCACCAGCAGACTAGAGGTTCATCAACCTTTGGTTCTTCTCCTCCTCTTCCTCACCACATACCCTAAACCAACCTCATCTTTTGACAAGAACACAAAGTGCTGGAGTAACTCAGGGCCGGAGCAGCATCCCTGGAGAACATGGATAGGAGACGGTTCGGGTCAAGACCCTCCTTCAACTTTTGAATAAGATGCATAATTATAAGTGAGCATCAAAAATTTGATAGAAGAAACAAAATCAGTACACTTGGAATTGGGAGGCGAGCAATGCAAAAAAAAGTAGCTTGCGCTTGGAGTCATAATTGATAAATGCAGTAAGACTGATCCAATTGAGTGCCAATGGACATTGCAACAGTTTAACAATGCTGAAATCAGTTAAGGGCTGATAAAGAGGCATTACTGTTGCAAAATGAATCTCTTCCAGGGAGAGGGGAAAAAAATCAGCCATCATACACTGGGATTGTGTTCAATGTACATTCACTGCCAGTGTTGACAGCTCAGCACAATTTAATTGCCAATATTAAGTGTTTAATTTTCATGAGCAGCTCTGCGTTAGAGCTCTGTCGTTTATTGTTAACATACAGGAAGCTCGTGACTCCTTTGCCAATATATGTTGCAGATGCCCAACTATCTCATTGGTCTGGGAACTGAACAAACCAAACTGGCCTCACTATGTTGGCTGCATTCAATCGGTGAAAATCCAACCACAATTTAATTAACACGTACAATGAGAAATTTTAAACTGATAAAGCGTATGGTTCTTCAATAACAAGGAAACAATTCTTTGGATCAGCTAAAATAAATATATATGAAGTGTAGTCATTTTTGCAAGAAATGTGACAAGCAAATTATTTGAATGTTTTATTGTCATACTAGACCAAGTAGGACCTGTTGGGTCCCATCCCCACAATGCGCGGATGCGGGGGGGGGGGGGTTGCGGTGTCTCACACACACTAACCACTCCCCATATACACACACACTAACCCCACACTAAATAATTGATATTTAATTAAAAGAGACCGAAGGAACTGCAGATGCTGATTTACCAAAAAAGAGTTTATTTGGATGTTGTATGTTAAATAGACTGATGTTTGTAGGAACGAAGGAAGCTGCTCCTGAATCTGGATGGAACAGTTTTCAGACTCCTGCACTGGCTTTCCAATGGCAGGAGTGAAATAAGAGTGTGGCCAGGGTGGTGTGGGTCTCTGTTGATGCTGGCTTCCTTTTTGAGGCAGCGACTCTTGTTGATCCCTTCAATGGAAGAGATGTCAGTCCTCCTGATGGATGGTTGGGTGAGTGAGAACTATTGGGAGGAATGCTGCGATCATGCCTGTTGAAATATTGCAATGTCACGTTTGCCACCCACAAGAAAGCAAACGGAGTTTCCGCCCGATGTCTCCTCCCAAAAGCCACACCCTTACCTGCACAGCACTCCTTCATCACTGCATTGGTGAGCGTGTCTAGATTTTCTTGTTCAAGTCTCTAAAGCGGGTTTTGACTGTCAAGAATGCTTTCAACTCAACCGTTTATATAATAGTCAAACAGCTCGACATCATAGCCAACAAATGGACAGATGACTAGCATCTTGCCTTCTCTTTAAGGTGTCAGCTCCTCTCAAGTGCCTTTTACATGTATATAAGTCTCTCTTAAACCTCACTCGCAGTTAAACTTCTCAATCCAGGATGATTTTTAATAAAGGAACAGTGTGCTGGAGTAACCCAGAGGGTCAGGCAGCATCCCTGGAGAACGTGGATAGGTGACGTTTCGAAGTTGGGACCCTTCTTCAGACCTGAAACGTCACCCATCTATTTTCTCTTGCGATGCAGCCTGACCCGCTGAGTTACTCCAGCACTTTGAGAACTTTTTTTTAAAAGGAGCATCTGCAGTTCCTTGCTTCTTCATGATTTTCAATACACAAATCTTGGATTAAACTGCAATTACAAGTATCACAGACATACTTAAAATTTCACAATATTGCCCACTTTACCAGAGAATGCAGAAAACATAAAGTACAACCCAGTCGTGATGTTTGATAGGTGCAGAATATGATTGAGGTTGTAATTTAACCCCAGGATTCGCATAGCACCATATAAAGGATCATATTACCTCAGAACTGAAATATGAGGCAGTAATCCAATTGCAGGGAACACTGATGTCATAACTCAGCAGCAAAACTCAAATTTATTTTCCACTTAATCTTCAGATTAAATTACATTCCTGTGCGCTCAAATTCAATTACAATGCTCTGCAAAATCTGGTGAACTAACATCGGGTTTAAACCTTTGCCACTCAAACCTAAGTGCTCGGGATTCACTGCATCTATAGCTATTGCAACAGGATAAGCAGCAGCTTTTTTTGGGTAAAACATCACCAACCTTTTGTAAATGTGGGACACTAATCTAGGGATTATAAGCAACATCAGATTCATCTCTCCTCTCCACAAATGTGCTGGAGGGAAAACAAGCAGCAGCAGGAAGTAATCGGAAGACTGCCCCAAATAAGGAATTGCAGGACATAAGTATGGAAGCCGAATTAGTGTTTGGAAGTGGTGTACTTTCACCAGAATAAATTACAAGACAATTTCAACTCAGCTGATGAACTTGCGATGCTCCTCAGTTTTAGGCATCCAAATATGAAAGCAAATCAATAGACAATAGGTGCAGGAGTAGGCCATTCGGCCCTTTGAGCCAGCACCGCAATTCAATATGATTATCCCCAATCAGTACCCCGTTCCTGCCTTGTCCCCATATCCACTGAATCCGCTATCTTTAAAAACCCTATCTAGCTCTCTCTTGAAAGTATCCTGAGAACCGGCCACCACCGCCCGCTGAGGCAGGGAATTCCACTGACTCACAACTCTCTGTGTGAAAAAGTGTTTCCTCACCTCCGTTCTAAATGGCTTACCCCTTATTCTTAAGCTGTGGCCCCTGGTTCTGGACTTCCCCAACATCAGGAACATGTTTCCTGCCTCTAGCGTGTCCAAACCCTTAATAATCTTATATGATTCAATAAGATCCCCTATCATCCTAAATTCCAGAGTGTACAAGCCCAGCCATTCCATTCTCTAAATCCTTTAATAACAACCCAGGGTTTCAATGTGCCATTAAAACGCAAGAAAGAAAATAAATAGCCAAAGCTTTCAGGGTGCAATCAGACGGAAATATGATCAAGGCCAGAATGAAGAGGATGAGAAAGGAAATATATTTTATGGGGGGTATTCAAGGTCTAAATAGACCAGATTCTTGCTTGGTATGACAGAATAGTCATACCATTAAAATAAGAGTACAGCATTACCAATTGTCCCTCCCAACTATTCTTCTTTTTGAGTTTGTGCGACGATTTTAGACTTGAGATACAGTCCCTGCAGCCCAGCGAGTCCGCACCACCCAACGATCATCCCATACCCTACCACTATCCTGCACACTAGGGATAATTTACTAATTTTTTTACCAAAGCCTGTTAACCTACAAACCTGTACCTCTTTGAGGTGTGGGAGGAAATCGGAGATTCCCGAGATAACCCCGGCGGTTACAGGAGAACGAATAAACTGCGGGCAGACAGCACCCGCAGTCAGGATCAAACCCTGGCCTCTGGCGTTGTGAAGCAGCAACTCTACCACTGTGCCACATTGCCACCCCCTGACTTAACTTGGGGGCACTGCATATGTGGTGAGCTTTCATCTGCTCGTAGGGCATAATGAATATTCCTGACAAGCATATTGGGAATTATTCCAACTAACACAGAAGGTGGAGGAAGCAACATTGTTACAGTAGAGCTGAGAGAACTTTAGTCTACATCTTTTGTGATAAGTCATAATAACAAAGGATACAGATTATTTTGTAACTCCAAGAAGCCATTACACCAGATACTGACAAAAACAGTGTGTTGAGCCAAAATAAACCAATCTTGCCGTCCATGCAATTATTAGATGTTGCAGATAGTTGTTTAATATCAAGCATTCTGGAATGTCGATTAACAGAATGTTTGATATTAAGGCCTATAGAGGGGAGAGGTCGTGTTTTTTTTTTAAATTCAGAAGAGCACGAGATATGGGAAAATACTTCAATACTTGACCTTCAGGTTTTTAAAGGGAAAGCCATCTCAGACATTTCAGGAGACACAAGGAACTGAAGATGCTGGAATCTTGAGCTAAAAAAGTGCTGGAGTAACTCAGCGGGTTAGGCAGCATGTGTGGAGGTAATGGGCGCGCAACATTTCTGTTTTGGACTTTTCAGGGCTTGAATTGTGTGAACAATGGTTTAAAAAAAAAAGGATTCACGATCAGAAGCATTTATCGCATGCCATGAACCTGGTTCCAGTCCCCAATCTTCACTACGTTCAGCACCAGAGAATCTACACAGCCAACAGTTTATATATGTACAGCTAACGATTAGATTCATCCATGTTGGGCAAACATGACAAATAACTATTACTCAGTTGGCTTTATGGGCCTCTGCCCACTCTCAAGGGATTGATCAAAACTGCTCTTTAGTAATGGTGGCAATAGAGCAAGTACCAAAAAGCTAATCTCAAGAAGGAAATATTGCACAATCTCCTGGCGGGAATATGCCAGTGCCTTTATTTCAATATGCACCCAGACCAAAATGATTCTCCCCTCCTGCTACAAGTGCAACCCCATGGAGAATGCTGTGCATATACAGATACAGCAGGCAGTGAAGAATGTTAATGGCATATTGGCCTTCATTGCAAGAGGATTTGAGTTTAGGGGCAAGGACATCCGACTGCAGTTGTACAGGGCCCTGGTGAGACCGCACCTGGAGTACTGTGTGCAATTTTTGACTCCTAATTTGAGGTAGGACATTATTGCTATTGAGGGAGTGCAGTGTAGGTTCACCAGTTAATTCCTGGGATGGCGGGACTGACATGTGGTGAAATAATGGGTCCTGGGCTTGTATTCCCTGCAATTTAGACGAATGAGAGGGGATCTTATAGAATAGAAACATATATATTTCTTAAAGGATTGGACAGGCTAGATGCAGGAAAAATGTTCCCATGTTGGGGGAATCCAGAACCAGGGGGTCACAGTTAGGACTGAGCTGAGGAAAAAATTCTTCACCCAGAGAGTTGTGAATATGTGGAATTCTCTGCCACAGAAAGCAGTGTAGGCCAATTCACTGGATGTTTTCAAGAGAATTAGATTTAGTTCTTGGGGCTAAACGAATCAAGGGATATGGGGAAAAAGCTGGAATGGGGTACTGATTTTAGATGATCACCCATGATCATATTGAATGGAGGTGCTGGCTCGAAAGACCGATTGGCCTATTCCTGCACCTATTTTTCTATGTTTCTATGTGTAATAGAATGGGCATTTTACATCTGCTTGGAGAGCCAAATGACTATTCATATCAAGCATATTAGGAATGAATGAATGTCAATCACATTAAAAACATCACTGTAGTTTGGTCACAGATATCACCAAACCAAGATCCTGGATTTCAAAGTCGTCTGATTACTTTGACTGATATTATCTAGGGAAGGGCTTCTATGGTGGCTGATCATGGAAAGCGTATAACCAGGAGTAGACTGGATTGGGGGTGTGCGACAGAGGGTCGAATAGAGGGAAAAAAAACACATTGCGAGGAAAATGTCAAAATAATATAAAGACAGCGGAGGACAGTTGAGAAAAGGACACAGTGGACTAACCTGGCATCTGTGGAGACTATGAATAGGTGACATCTTGGGTTGGGACCCTTCTTCAGTCTGAAGAACGGCCCCGACCCGAAACCTCACCTATCCATGTTCTCCAGAGATGCTGCTTGACCTGCTGAGTTACTCTCGACCTTTGGCTTATTGTGTAAACCGGCACTTCCAGTTCCTTGTTTCTACACTCAGCTGAGAGCAGGCATTTACTGTCGGTGCCATCAAAATGTTTGACCATGTAAATCCAACATCCTCTTCCTATCTAATGTCCTCCAGTTTATCTCTCCTCGCTGTTGAAATCCTCGTCCATGACACTGCAACTCCCAGACTGAATGTCCCATTGCCTTCTATGTTGACTTCCGACCTTTCTTGAACTTGCCCACTGTCCACGACTGCCATGAGTGCACCAATTGTGAAATAATGACCATCACATGGAAGTTGTCAATGGCCATTTCAGAACTTTCAAACTCCCATACAGAGCATTCATAACTAGCGGGCTAATGCCCGTCCCACTTATGCCCCTGTCCCACTTAGGAAACCTGAATGGAAACCTCTGGAGACTTTGTGCCCCACCCAAGGTATCCGTACGGTTCCCGGAGGTTTTTGTCAGTCTCCCTACCTGCTTCCACTACCTGCAACCTCCGGCAACCACCTGCACAGGAACTGCACAGAAACCTTGGGTGAGGCGCAAAGTCTCCAGAGGTTTCCGTTCGGGTTTCCTAAGTGGGACAGGGGCATAAGAACCACCAACGTAATTTCTTTCCAATATCTGCAAAGCGTTTTCTCACAGTCCTTGAAAATCCACCTGCTTCCAGTTAGATTTATCTAATGGCTAGCATTAGACAGCTGGCAGGTACTAACACATGGTAAATGATTTTCTTTTTGGCTGCTGATTTCGCATAATACAGCATTTTAACATCTACTTGGCTGCTGGCTGTCGAAAGTAGGATGCCTAGCCGGCAGTCAAGGGATCAACAGATTTATGAACTAGTCCCATCCTCAAAGAACCCCAGAGCCAAAGATGAATCCGCTTTCACAAGTAAACACAAAATGCTGGAGTTTCAGCAGGTCAGGTAGCATCTCGGGAGAACATGGATCGGTGCCGTTTCAGGTAGGGACTCTTCTTCAGCCCCAATAATCGCCCCAGCGCAGAGGGAGAAGAGGAGGGAAGAGACTGCGACCTAAGACTTTTGCCTCCATCACAGTGAGGAGATGCTGGGTGGACTCACTGTGGTGGATGTTAATGTGTGTTTATTGTTGTCTTATTGTATGGTATTATATGTATGACTGCTGCAATTTCGTTCAGACTTCGGTCTGAATGACAATAAAAGGCTATCTATCTATCTATAACGTCACCTATCCATGTTCTCCAGAGATGCTGCCTGGCACGCTGAATTACTCCAGCACTTTGTGGCCTTTTGTGTACTAACCAGCATCTGCAGTTCCTTGTTTCTACAGGATTTCCTTACATACATTCTTGCTGACACTGCTCAATTCTATTATTCTTTTCAAAGTGTTTTATTAAATATTTTATTAATACAGATGAAATGGTAAAAAAGCAGGTTATGGCTATTTATAAAGAAAAATATCATTTCTGCTGTGATCGACTTCATATTTTATTTTCACACATATGAGGGATATATTTCAGCACCAAAAGGATTCTTGATGAACAGAGCAGTTTATGGCTTTAATGTGAAAGATTAACAACCCAGCTCAGGCACAATACACTACTCTCCCTCTCAGTCAATACATGCACAAATTGGCAGGCTAAAAGACTATAAATATATGTGCAGCATTTGCTTTGTGGTCAGAGGCTGCATCAGCAATCTGCCAGACAGGATCCAAGAGATGATCAAACATGGGTTGCTGCAATTGCATAATACCCACTTCACCTTGGATTAATGCTTGTTTTTCCGTTGCAGTGAATTTGCTTCGAAGTGGAACAAAGGGATTTGCGGCCACGACTGTGTATACTGTGCAAATTCCTTATCAGAGACATCATATCAGCACTCTATCCCCTTCCCATAAATACACACACACACAGGAGCGACAATTAAGCAATTCTCGGGTATATTCCAACAGAGGGGCAAACAGGACAAACTGAAGAGTTTGAGTTCTAAAATGTCTTTAGTCAGAAGATGGCGATGCTGTGGAATTCATTGCCACCGACAGCTGTGGAAGCCAAGTCAATGGATATTTTTAAGGCGGAGATTGACAGATTCTTGGTACGAATGTACCAAGGCAGTTGAATGGGGTTGATGGGGAAAGGTAGATCAGCCATGATTGAATGGCGGAGTAGACTTGATGGGCCAAATGGCCTAATTCTGCTCCTAGAACTTCTGAACTTGAGTTTATTTTATTGTCACGTGTTCAAGGTACAGTGAAAAGCTTTTGCTGCGTGCTAACCAGTCAGCGGAAAGACAATTTGCAATTGACCCATCGACAGTATACAGATGGATGATAAAGGGAATAACATTTAATACATGATAAAGTCCAGTAAAGTCCAATCAAAGTTAGTCTGAGGGTCTCCAATGAGCTGCTTAGTAGCTCAAATAAAGTTGTGTTGTTATCTTGATTGAATAAAATAAAATAAAATAAATAACCCAAACAATGCAGGAAGTATAGGCGCAAGGAGGCTTCAGAGTTTCAGGAAATGAAAAATCATCAAAAATGTACATTTCTGACCCCTTCGATATTAGAATGGTGAGCTAAAATACCAGACCTAGTTAGCCAAATATATTTGGAGACATAGCTGCTTTAAACCCGTTTCCCTCCCAGTAGCGTCTTACAAAGCTTTGGTTCATCTGTCTAACGTATACTATTTCTGTAATTAAACCATGAATTAAATGCGGATTGAAACACACCAATTCTTTACAATGGGAGGGTGTTTCATGAACAAACAAGAGCAGACTTGAAAGTGTGTAATGACGGGTGGCATTTTAAATGCTGAATACAAGGAAGGCTCTGCGGCAAAATTCAACGCTGCATGCACTGACAGGGTTAACATCATCGAATGCTGATTTATTTTTCTCTCTCTCGCTCCGCAGGGCACTCCTGCATCAAAGCCGCTCCAGTCCTTGTCCTGACCGTCCAATCAGAGAGAAATGCAAGACATTGTTCTGGACGCTTCACAGACTGGGAGCTAGATGACCATATATGGTAAAACATGCTGCCAGTGGTTGGGAGTGCTTTCATATCAGTTAGACGCAGGAAGAGGCAAGACCCAGGGAACAGGAAGAGAGGGGGGAAAAAAATGAAAGGACAACAGATTAAGCGGCGTGTCTCAGGAGAGGAACCTCCATCTATGAGCAGACTGAGGCAGGCGCTATGCCTGTGGGGTCGGCAGAGTCTTGGCTGCCTATTCATCTCCACCCAATGAAAGAATTTTAGAACAAGACAGGACGATAGCAACGCTGCTACATGCTGAGGCTAACATTCAACAACAATCTGACATTTAGAACAAGGCATTTTAAAACAGCCTGTGCTCCGAGTTCTAAAAATCTTGGCGTTACAAATTAATCAATACAACTGGAGCATTTCTCTGCTCAAGTATTAACCAGTTAATAAATGTTAGTACGATGAACAGCAACACAAGTAAAACCTTTAACTCGACAAATGCACCAAGGCACATCACAGAGTGATCAAATAATATGGAACAGTCAAATAAGGTGGTTCAGATAATGGTGTCCACAATCTCAATATTGGTGACACTTTTTAAGCAGAAAATTAAGGGTTTAAAAAGGTAGGAATCTCAAAGTTTGGGTTTTCAAAAGGTGAAGAATATTGAAGGGGAGTGCAGAGCTGAGGTTTGTTGAACTGGGAAATGTGAAAAGAGGGAACCGAGAGGATCATTTTATTTTAAATTGTAATGCATAAGAAACATAACATCTCATGATAGACACAAAGTGCTGGAGTAACACAGCGGGTCAGGCAGCATTCCTCGAGAAAAAGGATGGGTGACGTTTTGGGTCAGGATCTTTTTTCAGTCTGAAGAAGGGTCCCCACCTGAAACTTCACCCATCTTTTTTGTCCAGGGATGCTGCCCGACCCGCTGAGTTACTCCAGCGCTTTGTGTCTATCTTCAGTATAGACCTGCATCATCAATTCCTTTCTACACCTAACATCTCATGAACTTCATGCTAGGTTCAGAGAATTGCCTTACGTTGAGGTCATAGAGTGTGATACAGTGTGGAAACAGGCCCTTCGGTCCAACTTGCCCACATTGGCCAACATGTCCCAGCTACACTAGTCTCACCTGCCTGCATTTGATCCATATCCCTCCAAACGTGTCCTATCCATGTACCTGTTTAACTGTTTCTTAAACGTTGGGATAGTCCCTGCTTCAACTACCTCCTCTGGCAGCTTGTTCCATACACCCACCGCCCTTTGTGTGAAACGTTACCCCTCCAATTCCTATTAAATCTTTTCCCCTTCACCTTAAACCTATGTCCTCTGGTCCTCGATTCACCTACTCTGGGCAAGAGACACTGTGCATCTACTCGATCTACCCCTCTCATGATTTTATACTCTATAAGATCACCTCTTCAGAGGTCTTTTCAGGAGTGGACTAATTCAATACGCAGGACTTATGTCCACGACCTAGAACAGACTAAAAGCAGGGGAGATTCAAAAATCATTAATACTTTGGCAAGAATATCAATATTCTTTGAAAGATCGTCTCTACAATTGTTTGCTAATTTAACAGCTGACCGATGGTCTTAATCAACTTAAGTGCATTTAAAAAAAATTAAAACATGTTGATAAATACCATACATTCCAAGAATTAGGAAAATTGATTGCAGACATTGTGAATTAAATATACTTTGAGGTATCGTTGGTTAGTTTTTCCCGGATGCTCCGGTTTCAGGTTGGTAGGTTAACTGGCTTCGGTAAAATTGTACATTGTCCCTAGTGCGTGTGTAAGATAGTGTTAGTGTGTGGGATCGCTGGTCGGTGCAGACTCAGTGGGCCGAAGAGCCTAGTTCCACGCTGTATCTCTAAACTAAACAAAATCTTTGGAGATATACTAAGCAACTAGCAATGTTAATCAAAATAAGGAGTGACATCATCTGTACCATATGGAAGGCAAAGCTTTAGGCATGTTGACAGCTGTAATCTGGGGTAAAGACAGAGGAATGTTATGCTACACAGCTGGGGTTTTTGTGAAGTACTGAATACGGGGCTTGGAACACAGCACCCGATCAATCAAAAAAGTTGGCATATATGCAGGCTGCATTCATTTAGAGTGATCCAATGGGTCACTAATTGGTGCGTAGGATTTCGAGTTTGAGTCCAGCAAAATGTACTTTAGAGATACAGCGTGGAAACTGGCCTTAATTTACAGAAGCCAATTAACCTGCACATTTTTGGAATGTGGGAGGAAACTGCATCACCCAAAGAAAACCCACACGGTCGCAGGGAGAAAGTACAAACTTCACACAGATAGCACCCGCAATCAGGATCATACCGGGGTTGCTGGCGCTGTTGGACAGCAGCTTTACTGCTGTGCCGCCCATTCACTCATCACTGTTACTGAAGGACATTCTGTTCATTGACAGTCATAGACAAGCCTCATTAAAGCAAAATATCATCAGGCAAACTAGATACCTAGGGGTTTTGAAAGACCAGCAAGAACAGAATTGAAGGTAGACACAAAATGCTGGAGTAACTCAGCGGGTGAGGCAGATACTCTGGAGAGAAGGAATGGGCTACGTTTCGGGTCGAGACCCTTCTTCAGACTGATGTCAGGGGAGCGGGGCGGAACAAAGCTAGAATGTAGTCAGAGACAGTAAGACTAGTGGGAGAACTGGGAAGGGGAAGAGGATGGAGAGAGAAAGCAGGGACTATCTGAAATTGTTCATACCGCTGGGATGTAAACTGCCCAATTTCTCCAATTTCAGATAATCCCTGCTTTCTCCTCTCCCTCCCAGTTCTCCCTCAGCCCACTGTCTCCACCTCTTCCTTTCTTCTTCCCGCCCCCCCCCCACCCTCACATCAGTCTGAAGAAGGGTCTCGACCCGAAACGTCGCCCATTTCCTTAGCTCCATAGAAGCTGCCCCACCCGCTGAGTTTCTCCAGCATTTTTGTCTACCTTCGATTTTCCAGCATCTGCAGTTCCTTCTTAAACAAGCAAAATATGAGGCGCTGTTTCTCCAATTTACACTGGGCCTCAGTCTGACAATGGAGGAGGCCCTGGACAGAAAGGTCAGATTGGGAATGGGTGGGGGAGTACTACGTGCTGAGCCACCGGGAGATCAGGTAGGTTAAGACAGACTGAGCTGTGGTGTTCAGCGAAATGACCGACGAGCCTGCGCGCTTGGTCTCGCCGATGTAGAGAAGAACAGAATTGAGTTGTAGGCATGGCTATGAAAAGCTGATTGCTGACTTAACTATAACGTGGCAAAAGGCTGCATGTGGTTTAACAAACATCTGAATTATCTGACCGTGTACACTATAAATACGGAGCAGAGCAAGTTTGTTTTATTACTGGCTGTTTTGAAATACATCGCCTGCCATCATTCAGCCCTAATTATACGGTCTTTCTTTTTTCTAAAGCCCACAGCAGACTTGTACATCTCAATAGAAACAATTCACTGTCCATGGAATTAACTACCACAGATTTTGGCGACTCCTCAGTCTAAGGAAGGGTCCCAACCCAAAACATCACCTATGCTTTTATTCCAGAGATGCTGTCTGACCCACTGAGTTACTCCAGCACTTTGCATTTATGTTTGTTAATGACAGGAATGGATCAGTGCAGAAATCGAGAATGATTTGGAACCCCTTTGGGGTTTCGGCCCGAAACATTGCCTATTTCCTTCACTCCATAGATGCTGCTGCACCCGCTGAATTTTTCCAGCACTTTTGTCTAAGGACGATGATTTGCAGGGATCCCAGAAAAGAGTGAGCATGGGGCTATTGGGAGAGGTCTACAATGAACGGGTCTACACTTGTTTGGCCAAGGTCACGCCCAGTGCTATAATTATTTGATTATTTATTCCACAATTTTGTATATAGAACAAAGACCAGTACAGCATAGGAACAGGTCCATCGGTCTACAATGTCCGTGCCAAGCATGATGCCAAGTTAAATGAATCTGCTTGCATATGATCCATATCCTTCCATTCCCTGCCTATCTAAAGGAACTTGAATGCCATTATCTTATCTGTCTCCACCACCCTCTCAGGCAGCATGTTCTAGGCTCCCAGCAAACTCTGTCGGAAACTTAGCCTTTAAAACAAATATCCCCTTCAATCTTTGCCATAACTATATGGTGCAAAGAGGTGCAGAAATATCAAATGCATTTCAGTAGAATATATCACGACAGAAGAAATTTAGTATAAAAAGCAAGTGCAAAAGTAAATCTTCAGTCAGACAGCATACTTGTGATAAGCAGCAGCCAGAGCAATTCTTCATGTATCTAATATCACAAATTACTATCAGCCAGTTGGCAGAGTATGTGTGTGGGAGTGTTTTAATAAAGTGCTTCTGAATAACTGCACAAAATGAAACTACTGCAGGAGTAATATCAAACTAACCATTTATCTCTTCAGCTGCTACTGAAGAACCATTGAAAACTCTTTACACAAAAGCACATTGATTTTCCTTATTTCCAACTTAAATAGGCAATCTCTTAGTCCCAAACTTCATTCTTGACAGGCTAAATGGAAGAAACATCCTCAGCATCCACTAATTGACTCCCGAAAAATTTTGTATCAGTAATTTTACATCTCATGCTGCTAAATGTTGGTAAGTATAAGCCCAGCTTGCTCAACTTGCCTTCATATCTCAATCCCTTTCTTTCTGCAATCAACCTTGTGAACCTTTGCTACAATCCCTCAAATGCACGTTCATCTTTCCTTAAAATAGAGACTAAAACAAAACTGCCCAACAAACCGTTATGGGCCTGTCCCACATAGGCGGATTTTCAGGGACTGAAAAAACCGGCGAACGAACGCACGCACGAACACACACACCTGAACACACACACGCACACACATACACACACACACCTGAACACACACACGCACACACATACCCACACACACCTGAACACACACACATCGCTGTCCGAGTGAAATTCACACTGTGAAAGCCAATGTGATACAGACACACACCGCGATGAACATGAAGGTTGGCGCTGTAATTAAGATGGTGAAAGCACTGTGTACGGGAAGGGTCACGTAAGTCCTTTAAAAGAGGGGGAGAAAGGAGGAGAAGGAGTGGAGACAACTTTTTAATAAGCCAGAGATACACGGTTGTGAAGCTCGGCAGACATTAACATTACCAGTCGGTTATCTTTGGTTCTCAGAACCAATAAGCCTTGGTTCAGCAAATTTGTCCACCATAATTTTCCTTTCACAAAACAGATAATTTTTGTATGCTCTCAGAAGCATAAGTAGTTTTGTTTTTAGTTTGGGATGTAGGGGGGAAACCGGAGCCGCTGAAGAAAACCCACGTGGTCACAGGGAGAACGTGCAATCTCGGCAAAGACATCACCCGAGGTCATGATCAGACCTGGGTGTCTGGAGCTGTGGGCTAGCAGCTCTACCGCTGTGCCGGTGTGTGTCATTCCACAAAACAACCACGTACCAATGCTGTCTAACATATGAAATAACCTTCCTTCGTTTCGTGCACTTCATTGTATAATCATAGTAAAATGTGCAATAGGGGCAACTTAACCCACTTGAAATCAAAACCAGCAGCTCCAATATCAGAAATGGGAACGTTCACCCAAGAAAATGCCACGCCTTGGAGTCCAAAGTTACTGAAGATAAGCATTGAACACTGGCTTTTTAGCTTTTGATGGTGAAATCCAAACCAATGGGTGTGGAAAAAGACTATCCTGTTCAATTGATTTAGAGTCAACTTTCATGCACATGTCCAACCAACTTGAAGATGCCTTCTGGGTTCAAACTGAAATCTAACAGAGGCTTATTGACAACTTTGTAATTTGTGCTTCTCCTGAAGATGATACAAATTTGCGTGGCACTCAAAGGGTTCAGGAAGAAGCAAAGGCTTCAGGGGAAATGAACAAAGTCTGCAAATAGACTTGTCACTGTACTTTAACCAAAATGTGAAATATGGCACCCTCAAATAGGAGTCATCAGTAGCAGCAGCCAAGTAGTTTCCACCATGCAGCAACATATAGAGAGCTAAAATTACGTTTCAGCTGCAGAATATACGCAAAAATATCACTAATTGTAAAAACTGTGCAGTTTGTATCTTTAGTTGGACAAATTAAAATGTTAGGGACCCAACACAGTCTACCGAAATTGGTGATGAGATGACATGGAAACCATTGACTGGGATACAAGACCTATGGTTGGGGAAACCACGGTGGGTGCATTTCCTCAAATGTCACTCCAACTCATAACTTATCTCGAAAAATAACCAGTCTGGCAGGAAACCAGCCTGACCACCCATCAGGAAATAATAGATAATAGACAATAGGTGCAGGAGTGGGCCAGCACCGCCATTTACTGTGATCACGGCTGATCATCCACAATCAGTACCCCATTCCTGCCATCTCCCCATATCCCTTGGCTCCGCTATCTTTAAGGGCTCTATCTAACTCAGAAAGGGTCCATCTTAGGTGCAAGGAGGTTTAGTTAAAGTTTAGGTTAGAGCTAGTGAAGTGATACATTTTGGAAGTTATAGAGTCATAGAGTGATACAGTGTGGAAACAGGCCCTTCGGCCCAACTTGCCCACATCCGCCAACATGTCTCTGGCATCCCTGCACTAGGTCCATATCCCTCCAAACCTGTCCAATCCATGCACCTGTCTAACTGTTTCTTAAACGTTGGGATAGCCCCAGCCTCAACTACATCCTCTGGCAGCTTGTCAAACTAGGGTAGGACCATCACAGAGTATGGTAGGGCCCTGGGGAGTGTTGTAGAGCAGAGGGATTTAGGAGTAACTCAGAGGGACAGGCAGCATCTCTGGAGAGATGGAATGGGTGAAGTTTCAGGTCAAGACCCTTCTTCAGACTGGCATTCAGAGTCCACTGTGGGCCTTGCCCATCTCTCTCAGCTACATACAATCACGTCTGAATCAATCATCTCTTTCACAAGCCATCCCCTGAGGTGCTGCAATGTAATCTGCTTCATGAGGTTATTCCATTATAGGCACCTTGTGTTTTACGTGTGGGTTATGCCTTAAAAAGCTAAGCGTAATTCAAAAACATGTAAATTAAACATAAATGTGACCACACTGTCAGCAGTCCATATGAGCACATTATTCCAAAAACACGAGCACGTAAATCAAGCCTTGGCCTTAAAGGAACAAGCACGTTATTTAGAAAACGTGTAAACCAACACGAGGTGCCTGTATTGTACTTTAATATTCTTTTCCACTACTTAGATTTTGCACTAGTCTTGCACTCGTCATTGTATTTATAATTACTGTATGTATACCGATAACTCTGTGAGCTTCATGTGAACAAGCAGTTTCATTGCACCCTGGCGCATATGACTATAAACTAATCTGAATTGAAATTTTACTTGGAACAGTTTCACATTTTAAAGAATAAAGAGCCTTCATTATTTTGGAAGGCAAAAATAACTTTGTAATGTACCAGCATACCCAGATTTTATTAACAAAGACAATACGGTAAAGACGATATATTGCACAAAGCAAGCAACTATATTGACCGAGTTAGTGTTAATGTTCATTCATTTTAAAGTATGTAAACAATGCAGCATAAACCTGCGTCTGAGATGATGTCGCAGGTTTAATGTCGCAGGTTTATTTTTTCTATTTGCAATTGTAATGCAATTAAGATTCTAAGTGAACAAAATCTAATGAGCCTAGCTTTAATATTTAATATAATCTTGGATTTTTCCACAAAACCACATGATTACTCAGAAATTCATGACAGATATTAAAATTGTTATATTGTACAATTATAATAGTGAGTGTTCTGCAAATTTATATTAGCTGCTTAATTACTAACATTTATCTTGATTAATTGCAAAACTAAAATAAATCATTCTATGCATCAAATAAACTATGATCAGCCAATTTAGTTCACAGAATACCTCCAAATTTTTAAGTAAAGGGCCAGTCCCACTTTTTCGGCAACTTGCTGTCACCTGTTATAGTCGCAGCAGGTGGCCAAAACATGTTGAAAATCCAGCGACGACCAGAAAAAGGTACGACTCTTTGGGCAACTACTCTCGACCATACAGGCGTCTCCCCGTGACATGTTGAGGCTTTGCGAAACAACCAGATCATGTTTGTCTCATGGAGGAGAGATGAAGGAGGTCTTAGAATAATGAGAAATTATCTTACTGAAATTCCTACTGGACATGATAGGGTGATATTCCCTTTGACACAGAGCGGCATAGTGACGCAGCAGGTGAGTTGCTGCCTTTCAGCGTCAGACACCCAGGGACGATCCTGACTACGGGTGCAGTCTGTATGGAGTTTTTACGTTCTCCCTGTGATTGCGTGGGTTTTCTCCGGGTGCTCCAGTTTCCTCCCATATTCCAGACGTGCTGGTTTGTAGGTTGTGTGGGAAGGAACTGTAGATGCTGGTTTAACCCACTGAGTTACTCCAACATTTTGGTGTCTATTTTCAGGTTTGTAGGTTAATTGTAGGCTTCAGCAAATTGCCCCTGGTGTGTATAATAGAACTAGTGTACGGGTGACCATTGGTCGACGTGGACTCGGTGGGTCAAAGGGCCTGGTTTCACGCTGTATCTCTAAACTACACACTCTTTGTGGGAGTTGCAAGTCTTCCCTCTGTCATGGGAAGAAATGATCATGCAGGAGGATTGAAAGATGTGTTCAAAGAATCATTGTTTATCCCCCAATGGGAATCTTTTGTCCATAACCACTCAAGAAGAAACAGCAGTGTGGTATTGAGAACCTCAAACCCATGTATTGGGAGCACACACTAGCTTTACATGAGCAATAGAAAGCGTGTAACACCGCACAACCATCTGCCCTATCTGTGTGAGAGTGTACAGTTCACACAATAACCCTCTCAGAATTTACAAAAATTAGAGTGGAACCTAGTCATCTTGGATCCAAGGGGATTGTCCAAGATGACAGTGAAACAAGGTGTTCCAACACCCGACACCTTAGCAGTAACTTTCACACTTAACGGAAGTAAACCGTATGCGTGAAGTGCCGCTTTGTCTCGCCTCATTGCCAATTAAGATGACATCATTGCTGAAACTTTACAAGAGAACAACGGCAACATCAGTGCAGTTTTATTTGAGCCAGGTAGATTAAATTTATCAAAACAATTTAGACTTGTTGGATTCAACCACTCAAGTAAAGCAAGCTTCACGTAAATTCCTAGAATGACAGGTTTGCCCCACACAGGAGAGAGCAAGCAGGCCAATACATGTTTGCGTTTAGAAAAACGAGAAGCAATCTCGCTGATGCAATAGACAATAGGTGCAGGCGTAGGCCATTCGCCCTTCGAGCCAGCACCGCCATTCATTGTGATCATGGAATTCATGTGATCTTGTATGTGGAAGAACGAGAAGCCATCTCGCTAATATAGAATTAGCACGGCATTTCTATATAGGTTAGGTAGTTAGGTAGCCATTTCTTAAGATTTAGCATGCTTAGACACAAAGTGCTGAAGTAATTCAGCAGGACAGGCAGCATCTCTGGGGAGAAAGAATGGCTGACGTTTCGGTTCGAGACCCTTCTTCAGACTGAAAGTCGAGGGAAAGGGAAACGAGAGAAATAGAGCATGATATAGAGATATAGAACAAATGAAAGATATGCAAAAAAGTAACAAAATGATAAAGGAAACCGGCTTGGGGGAGTCTAGAACCAGGGGTCAGAGTTTAAGAATAAAGGGTAAGCCATTTAGAACGGAGATGAGGAAAAACTTTTCCACACAGAGGGTTGTGAATCTGTGGAATTTTCTGCCTCAGAGGGCAGTGGAGGCCAATTCTCTGGATGCTTTCAAGAGGGAGTTAGATAGAGCTCTTAAAGATAGCGGAGTCAGGAGATATGGGGAGGATATAAGGCAGGAACGGGTTACTGATTGTGGATGATCAGCCATGATCGCAGTGAATCGCGGTGCTGGCTCGAAGGGCCGAATGTCCTACTCCTGCACCTATTGTCTATTTTTAGCTGTGGCTAGGTGAGAACCCTTCATTTTAAACCAGCATCTGCAGTTCCTTCCTACACTTAGCATGCTCATGTCCCCTTCTCATCATTTTTCTTCAAAATATCTTCCAAACAGCACTGGTGCTCGCTATCAACCGATTTGTCTAATACTATCTCCGTATTGTCTCTTGTCTTACACCTCGCTCTCCTCCATACCCACTGCATCAAGGCAATTTGATCACAATTACATCTCGAGCAAAATGTTGCTGAGGGAGTCCTCTTCAAAGTTAATCTTTAAATGTTCTTATCTACGGCAAGGCAAGGAAAGGGAGCACATCTGCGTTCTTTTGCATTTTTTGAAAGAAATAATTTTGTCTCAAACATCTGGATTTGCAGCTTGATTCAATTCTCCAAATGTTCCAACAAAAAATAACTTTCCAAAGGACCATTGACATGATACATAATCACAGTGCCATGCTCATTAATGTGTCAGTGTCATGTTGATAGTCCTATCCACTTAGACCACTTGTGCAATCACGTTACCAAAGGAAAAGCTCCATTTCCTTTCCATTGACTCTTTCAGGTCTTTAGATGTTTTCCATTATTGGAATCAATTGTGTTCTCTGATGCGCCATTTATACCGATGTTAGCAGCAGCTAACATTTTTTACTATTTAACAAAACCATGTGTTTATATATGCATATTTAAAAATAATTTAACGGTTGCCCAAATCCTACCTCAAGCTACAGTTAAAAAGGAGAACATTTTAAAAGTAAAAGGAAGCATTGTATTTTAGGGCAGTAAGTAATTAACATGCAAACTTTAACAGATGGGTTTTACAATCATTAACCTGCTCAAATCACTTTAAGTGACTAAAATTAGAAACAAATAATGTAAGCAGTGCTTGGAAACATTTCCTAATCGGCGAAAAGACATTCTTGCAATGGACGGAGTACCGAGAAGGTTCACCAGACTGATTCCTGGGATGTCAGGACTTTCATATGAAGAAAGACTGGATAGACTCGGCTTGTACTCGCTAGAATTTAGAAGATTGAGGGGGGAATCTTATAGAAACTTACAAAATTCTTAAGGAGTTGGACATGCTAGATGCAGGAAGATTGTTCCCGATGTTGGGGGAAGTCCAAAACAAGGGATCACAGTTTAAGGATAAAGGGGAAATCTTTTAGGACCGAGATGAGAAAAACATTTTTCACACAGAGAGTGGTGAATCTGTGGAATTCTCTGCCACAGAAGGTAGTTAAGGCCAGTTCAATGGCTATATTTAAGAGGGAGTTAGATGTGACCCTTGTGGCTAAAGGGATCAGGGGGTATGGAGAGAAGGCAGGTACGGGATACCGAGTTGGATGATCAGCCATGATCATATTGAATGGCGGTGCAGGCTCGAAGGGCCGAATGGCCTACTCCTGCTCCTAATTTCTATGTTTCTATGAAACATCTTGCCTGCATCATGGCAATGGGCTGAACAGCTTTACTTGAGTTTATTTAGTTTAGAGATACAATGCGGAAACAGGCCCTTCAGCACACCAAGTCCATGCTGACCAGTGATCCCTGCACAAAAACGCTGTCCTACTTGTACAAGGGACAATTTACAATTATACCAAGCCAATGAGTCGACAAACCTGTGCGTCTTTGGAGTGTGAGATCGAAACGGAGATCCCACACAGGTCACGGGGAGAACGTACAAACTCCGTACAGACAGCACCCGTAGTCGGGATTGAACCCGGGGTGTCTGGCGCCATAAGGCAGCAACTCTACCGCTGTGTCGCCATGCCGCAGCACATTTCAACTTGCCAGAAAACATTGCTGTCTCGTTGGCAAACCGGTAAAAATGAATAAAATTGAGCATTACACAATCTTTTTCCTGTGGTGGAATTGGGTGGCAAGGATAATTGAAAGAAAAAAAAATCTTCAGGAATCAATAGAACAGAAGCGAACATCTAGAAACATGCCTAGTACTTTGCCCTGGTCAAGTCAAGTTCATTTGTCACATACACATACGAGGTGTGCAGTGAAATGAAAAGTGGCAATGCTCGCGGACTTTGTGTAAAAAGACAAAACAAACAAACAAACTACAAAGAGAATGTAACAGAATCACATATTCCTGCGAAACCAAGCCTTTGACCATCTGATTTGTACTGCAATAGGGGTAGGGCAGGCTTAGCCTATTTTTACCCAACCACTTTCAACCATCTTACTCTAGAACTAAATTGTTTCATCTCCTTGATTGTTTGTCTCCTCTTGCCCTGTCCCATGTTATCTATATCCTTGAGTCTTAGACTTTAGAAATACAGCGTGGAAACAGGCCACACCGAACAGTGAAGACCCCGTACACTAGCACTATCCTACACACTAGGGACAATTTACAGAAGCCAATTAACTTACAACCTTGTACATCTTTGGAGTGTGGGAGGAAAACAGAGCACCCAGAAAAAACCCACGCGGTCACAGGGAGAAAGTACAAACTCCATACAGACAGCACCCATTGTCAGGGTCGAAGCCGCGTCTCTGGCGCAGTAAAGCAGCAACCCCAACCGTGCTATCTCGAGTCTTTTGATACCTGCTGCCACATTAACAGGCACACACTTTTCACATATTACACATACCATCACCCACCTGTAAGAATGTTCTTGACTCCAACATCACATTCTATCACCAAATAGAAAGCTTTCATGAAATGGAACTTTACAGAGCTCAAGCAACAGATGCCTTGATTTCCGTGAAAGCTATCAATGATTTGGGCTTCAGTGGAGGGAGGGGCCAGGATACGCAAGTATGCAGGTGGCAAAAATCGATGGTGTTTAATATCAAGGAAGAAAGTTATGAACTGCGGCCAGTCATCTATTGACAGGACAGGAAGGCCAAATGTGGAAAATGGAATTGAACCCATGTGTCTGGTGACAAGGAAATGGGCCCGTTTACAATAAGATGTTGACCAGCTCACAGATCCAAAAAGATGTGCATGGTTTTAAGGCTACACATTTGATACATCATAAAACACAGCAGCAGAGTGACTTTATTGTTGGAAAACAGCAGACAGGCCACAGCTGGGAATACTTTGCACATTGTGATTTCACCACAGGGAGGATGTGATCGTACGAGACGGAGAACATGGGAGCAGCAAGAATGTTGAAGGCTAGAAAATCACAATCACAATAATACTTTATTAGCCCAGTATGTTTTGCAACGTACGAGGAAAAGTGGGGAGATTTAAGACAATTCAAAGATTACGGAGAGGAGACAGGAGAATGAGGTTGAGAGAGCAAAATAGATCCGCCACGATTAGATTTTAGTTTAGAGATAGCGCGGAAACAGGCCCCTCGGTCTGTTTCCAACAATCACCCATACACTAGTTCTATCCAACAGCTTAGGGACAATTTACAGAAGCCAAGTAACCTACAAATCTGCACATCTTAGGGATGTGGGAGAAAACCGGAAACACTCGGAGAAAACCATCGTGTTCATAAGGAGAACGCACAAACTCCATACAGACAACATCCGGGGTCAAGATCGAACCGGGGTTGTAAGGCAACAGCTCTACCGTTGCGCCACCGTGCTGCCTTAGTAGACGCCAAATGCAAAGTAGACTTGATGGACTGGATGGCCTAATTCTGCTCCCATATCTTACAAACATTTAAAAATTATGACTAATGTTACGGTGCACCCAAATAGGGAAAATTTCAGAAGATCATCTGGTATATTGACACATCCTTAATAGTTTTCATTATTTGACATGAATACAATGGGCTGAATGGCCTCACTTTTTTGATTGATTCGAGGCCCTTAAAATGGTAAGTCTCCCCCCCCATTGCTAAACTTGCCTCACCTTCACCTGACCACTTTACAAATAAATTATTTGCTTCACTTACAATACAGCCACCCGCTCTCCCAGGCACCTTGACAACATCACCTCTCAACTAATTTCCAAAATGTATTTAACATGCGCACAAAGAATCTTCTTAAACCCATTTACTCCACTTTGTCCTCAGTTGACCAGACCATTTATTCATCCATTTTGTTCTATCATTAGTCATCCAACTTAAATGCCACCTATTCTAGCTCATCTCTTTCTTCATTTCCCAACTGAACTACTTTCATTGCTTTGAACTCCTCTTGCCAATTGACAAGTTGCCTTCAGCTCGCCTCTTGCACAAAAACGACTCCCTTATTTTCCCAAATACCCAATGCTGATGTTCACTAAAACATGTTCAGTTTTGTTCCTTTCAACTCAATATCCTCAACATAATTCCATGAAATGACAAGCACATCTTCAGTTGATTAGTTCTGTTCTCAAGACGATTCTGTTCAACTCCTCCTAGAAATATGCAAGTATTTTGACAATGCGCTGACCATAGAGTCAGAGTCTTACAGCACAGAAACAGGTTATTCAGCCCAACGCCCACATTGGCCAATGTGTCCAACCTACCTGTATTTGTTCCATATCCCTCTAAACCTATCCTATCCATGTACATATCTAAATGTTTCTCAAACGTTGCGATAGTACCTGCCTCAACTACCTCCTCCGGTAGCTCGTTCCATACACCCACCACCCTTTGTGCGAAAGGATCCCCCTCCTTTGATTTGATGCAATGCTCCCCACTACCCACCCAGCCATTCTGATTACACTTCTATAAAGTATCTTGAATCATCTACATGACATGTGCATAGGTAACCATGTTTTTCTTTCTACGAGTGCATAGTTTAGGTGGTCACATACAATTGCTTCTTCACGAATCAAGGATCAAATTTCAAAATAGAGATGATTTCAATGTTATTAGTAGCCAACATACTCCATTTATTTCTCAGGAGAAAAGTGGCCATTGAACATGTCATTCCAAATAAACGTGAAGATGACCAACGTGCTAAACATACAGCAACATTTACACTTACCTTCTGCAAAGGAAGTACAATGAATGCTCCTCCACCACTCGCGTCTATAATTATCGCCACAAACTTGGGATTTACAGCACAGAGCGAACTGTCCCAGGTAACTTTGGAAACTCTGATATCATCGTAGCATTGGTCATTTTTCACAGCCTGTCCAAAGACGTGCCGAAACTTGCTCGCTCGTACAACCCTCCGCGGAAACATCTCTGCAAGAATTAAAACAAAACTGTTAGCCTTCTGCAGTCAATGCAAGATCTAGAACAGAGATCAACATATTCAACATATGCTTCTTCTTTTTTTTCCTCCAAGCTCATGAGAAGTTCTGAATCGTTATACTTGACAAGAATGTTTCCTCAGAAAGCATCCAGCCCTGATGGTTTACTTCGCCAGGGCCCAACAGGCTGGAGTTTTCACAGATATCTTCAACCATTTTGGGCGGCACGGTGGCGCAACTGTAGAGTTGCTGTTGCCTTACAGCGCTAGAGACCCGGGTTCGATCCGGACTACGAGTGCTGTATATACGGAGTTTGTACGTTCTCCCTGTGACCGCGTGGGTTTCCTCCGGGTGCTCTGGTTTCTTCCCACACTCCAAAGGCGTACAGGTTTATAGATTAATTGGGTTTAGTAAGTTGTAAAATTGTCCCCTTGTGTATGTAGGTTAGTGTACGGGGGGGGGGGGGGGGGGCTGGTTGACACCGCCTCAGTGGGCCGAATGGTCTGTTTCTGCTCTGTATCGCTGAAGTCCAAAAGTTTCTCACTACAATGTTCTGCTTTGAAAGGACATCAACAATACTAGTGCCCAAACCCTTGGGAATAAGGTTCTGACTGTCAGCAGACTCTCAATTTTGTATACTTCTATTAGTTCTGCCCACATCCTGTTCCATCTGTTCGGAACTGACATTTAAAAAAAATAAAAGAACAAACACTCCTTTTAATTAAAGGTCCCAATATTTCTGAAGAACGGTTCCGACCCGAATCAAGGTCAAGCCATTCCCTCCACAGACGCTGCCTGACCTGCTGAGTTAGCACAGAAACAAGCCCTTTGGCCCAGCGTGTCCATGCCAACCAAGATGCCCTGCCCACCCACGTTTGGGCCTTATCACTTTAAACCTTTCCTATCCATGTACCCAAATGTCTTTTCAATGTTGTTACAATATCTGCCTGGTACTTGACAGCTCACTCCATTCACCCACCACCATCCAAGTGAAAGAAATGCCCCATAAATTCCTATTCAGTCTTTCCCCTCTCACTTTAAACCTATGTCCTTTGGTTCTGGATTCCCCTCTCGGGGTAAAAGACTCTGTATGTTCACCCAATCTATTCCCGCATTTTGTGTGTTGCTCAAGATTCCAGAATCTGCAGCTCCAATATTTCCTCTACTTTTCAGAGAGATTATGCCTGCAGCCATTTGCCCTAAAGATAAGAATTACATTTGTTATTCTCCAGCTTTCTGGCACACAACCACAGTGAAAATGGATTTTAAAATGGAAGTTTCAGGGGCTCCGCAGTTTTCTGCCGTATCTCTCAGAAGGGCCAGTAGTCACACTCAGACGCGTTACTTTCTGGCGCATTTGGCTAAAATCGTAATTATTTCATGTTTAACCATTCAAGTATAACCTCCTTAATGGCCAGTGAATTACTTTTGAACAAAATACCTCTGCCATTTTTTATCATCTACAATTCTGTCATGTCAGAGGATCAACTTAGTTAAATTTGGTGGAAAACATTTTAATTTAAAAAAAGACCTAAAGTGCTGGGATAACTCAGTAGGTCAGGGTGTATCTCTGGACACCATGGATACATGAAGTCTCAGGTTAGGTCCTTTCTTCAGACCAAAGATCCTATAGCGAGCAAGATGGTCCATTCGACGAAAAAGACGTTGTACGGTCATGGGCAGATTCGTGGGTAATTTAAGGCCCCATTTCCGTAACCGGCTTCCGGCGCCGCACCAAAGATCCCATAGGATAATAGTGCGGAGACGGAAGCCGGTTACGGAAACATCCTCGTAAAAATAAAAGTTATTTGGTAAAAATCTTCTCCTCATTTTCAGAATGTTAATTTATTAACACAAACTGATTCCCCGCAACGTTGATTACACTGCGAGTCGGGTCGGGTCCAGTCCGGTTACGGAAATGGATGAAAAAAAGGCCTACGTTCCGTTCCGTTGCGTACAACACGTCAGCCCCATTGCATTTAGCAGGAGTGGCCTATCTTGCTCCGCTATAGGATCTTTGCTTCAGACTTGCACGGTTATAGATCAGGAGAGCAGCAGGAATCTCAGAAGGGGAGCGGTGGGACAGCCCCTTTACAGAACATTCCGAGAGAGGAGGAGAACCTCTTGAAAGGAGGCATACCTTGAGGAGATTTCACAGTGGAGCAGCAAAACGTTAGAACTGCTGGTTTACAAAACAAAAAAAGACAAAGTTCTGGAGTAACGCAGCGGGACAGGCAGCATCTCTGGAGACCATGAATAGGTGACGTTTCAGGTTGGAATCATTCCTCGGACTCATGGTCAAATAGGAGAGCAGCAGGAATCATGGGGGGAGGGGACGGGGGAAAGCACTGAGAGAGGACCTCACAGAACTTCCTTCCGAGAGAGGAGAACTTCATAGCAGCGATTTTGCACGGAAATTGCAAAATGAGTGAAACAAGGAACCACAGATGTTGGTTTACAAAAAATATATACAAGGTCTGAAGAAGGGTCTCGACCCAAAATGTTGCCTATTTCCTTTGCTCCATAGATGCTGCCTCACCCGCTGAGTTTCTCCAGCATTGTCTACCTTTGATTTTCCAGCATCTGCAATTCCTTCTTAAACAATACAAGGTACTGGAGTAACTCAGTGGGTCAGGCAGCATCTCATGTGTTTTTTCATATTCGATTTCCTAGCACTAAAAAAAAAAAGAAAAAAAAGAAAAAAGAAAACCCTGATCCTTCAATTCTCAACGTTTTTTCCGCTGAGCATCTATAAAAATAACTGACCGCAGTACATCAGTGCCAGCACTTCACATGCATTATGGCTCAATGCATTATGCTGCTCTCGAGAAATTAAATTCTCACAGGAGTTCCTTTGAGCATTAAATATTTGTGTACTCTGTAATGGGGCTCTGGCTAGATTGCCTAGTGAGCAAACTACATTTATGAAATGTACAACAAATGTTCACAAGGCCCTTCACAGAAGCAATTAACAGATGTTGCCATTGTGCTGAATAAATTGGTCATACAAAAGCTAAGGGGAATGTTAGATTAGAAAGCTGATGAATGCAGAGAGATGGGAAATATCAAGATTACTGAGATACGAATCAAGATTACTGAGACAAGATTTCAAGATATGAAAATAAGACCAAGAAGACACGATACTGACAGATCCTAGATTCTCAAATGGCCGGCAGAGATGAACTGAAGTAGCCAAAGTTTGTGAAATACTTTTGACGATTACATAGTTGACTCAATTTGTTTTAAATACTTCCTCATTCCTGAATTTCAACTTCTGCTATGTAAAACCATATTCGTTTACACTAGAGGAACTTTGACTCCTCCATTGAAGCGATGTTTGTGACATTTGAGCGGAAACCAAAATCCATCACCACAATCATTACTCATAGCCCAGCCATCTGCAATCAGGTGTGCTTAAGCCACTTGGCAAAGGTGCATATGTGGCGCACGACAACAGACCTTAATAATAGAAGTCATTCAGTTCACATACTCAGCAATAGAAGTGACAATACTCTTGACAAGCTGGCTTCCTCTGCTGACGGGCTGTCAGCTGGTCCCAGGAAAAGACCAACTCACTAAAAGGCACCAAGAGTAACTCCATAGGCCAAGGCTTTTCTCTGGAGAACAGATAGGTGATGATTTTGGTTGAGACCCATCTTCAGTCTAACCAGCATCTGCAGTTTTTTTATTTCTACAACTCATTAAAAGGAGTGGCCCATTAAATCAGTGGTTACCAACCTTTTTTAGCTCATGGGCCCCCTTGGGATCTTTTAATTTTAATGTGGGCCCCCCCCTGGCATTATTAGCGGAAAAAACGTACTTCAATATTATAATACCTTCCATAAAAATATCAGTGTCTTTTTAATTGCACATATATTCTCTTTTATTCTATTCCACAAACATCAAAAATATTTAAACTACATAGATTTAAATTTATTAGAACTGAAATTTAGGAGACAACAGGGTGGTAGCTGTGTGGCCCCCTTCATTGAACCTGTGGCCCCCTAAATCTTAAAATGTTTCTGTGGCCCCCCCTGAAATTTGCCTGATATGGCCCCAGGTTGGGAATCACTGCATTAGATCACCAGGCATGTGATTTTGGGAGTGGGACGTTTGTATTTTACAGTCTAAACAAGTGGGGCTTTCGCCCAAAAGACTGGAAAGCAATCCCATAGCCCATCTGTCACTACCTCAAAATACACTCGGTTTCCTGTAAAAAGCAACTAGTCTTTTGAAAAACAGCTTAATCCTCTACAGAAAGACTTCCCAATCATGGTTTTAAAAAGGTTTATGTTGTTATGTAATGACTCCCTAAATAGAATGAAAACTAACTTTATTCTGAGTTACATCCGTTTGAATTCGAACATCCTCTCACAGTCTTGCTCGTAATATCCCAGTCACCTTAATTACCAGAAGGTTAAATCTCTCGATTTTAATGTGAGAAGGGAGGTGGCGGTGACTAGAAGGCACAGAATCAGTCATAATTCATTCAAACAGCAGGCTCAAGGGTCCAACTTCGAATTCATGTTTTTTGGGAAAAGATGGAGAAATGAAAGCAGCAAATGACAGAGCTTAAGAGTCAAGGCAACTGGAAACAAAGCAGTGAAGGGTAGAGCTGAGGGAGAGATAAATACACAATCTGCCAAGTTGCAGAACACCCGAGGGGGAAGAGCATTTGTAGGAGTGGAGGATATGAATGAATACTTTATTGTCACGTAACAAGTCACAGTGACGTTTTTTGCGTGCAAACCCAAGGTATGCAATAGTCGCCACAAAGTTACAAAGGTCCAAGGTTGGAGAGCAGAAAGGATATGTGGCATTAGAAAGAGGATCAGACAGCAGCCATAGTCTGGATCAAAACCAAGTCTCTGGCGCTGAGGCAGCAGCTCTACCTCTGTGCCACCCATAACAACTTACCATTTAAGATGAGGTTGTCAATGCTACAATTTAACAAACCAGATTCAATTTACACAATGCAAATTGACTACAATAGCTGGTACACAAAAATGCTGGAGAAACTCAGCGGGTGCAGCAGCATCTATGGAGCGAAGGAAATAGGCAACGTTTCGACCCGACACGTTGCCTACTTCCTTCGCTCCATAGATGCTGCAGCGCCCGCTGAGTTTCTCCAGCATTTTTGTGTACCTTCAATTTTCCAGCATCTGCAGTTCCTTCTTAAACACTAAATGACTATAATAGCTATTACAAATCAGTTTTACACCTGTAAATGTTGCAATCAAGTAAGATGCTGGATAGAGATTAAATAGAATAGCAGAAAACTGCCAAAATCTGTCAGCAGTAATTTAGCTTACTCAAACCCAAGCCCCAACGAAAAATGCCCAAAACTGAAGCCAAAAGACCAGCAATGCACAAATGGATTTGAAATTGTACATTATTACTGTGTTCCAGTTAAAGTCTATTTCCTCACTGCATCCTCACTCTCCCCCACAAGTATTTTAAAGCCAATTGTTATCATGTTGAGGTAAATGAACAGCAGCCCTCCTGACTTCAAGAGGAAATGCATCCTGCCTGCGATTACAATGCAGGAAGTATCCCAACTATTGTATTCAACGCAGCAACACACACTCGTGGAGCAAGTTTTATTTAAGTATATGACTTCCTCTGGAAAGAATGCCCTGTCAAAGCACTTTTTGTTTTGCTGACTATCTGTTGAAACCCATTTTTTTTTTAAATAAGAAATGTGAACTTTTGTTGTGGTGCTTCTAAGACAACTCTGTTAAATTGGAATCAAGGAGAAAACCGCCCACAATGACAGATTCAGGTACTGCCCGGTAAATCATTAACACCAAAATAAAGCAATGCTTCTGCTTTTACTCCCAAGCCACAAACAGGAAGGGAGGTGGAAAGAAGGCATATATTTTCTTCTTTGATTAAAAAATGTCAACCTAAAAATTCAATTAAACTCGAAACACACCAATTGTCACCCACGCCATGTGGAAAATCCAACTGGAAAATTACATTAACCTGTGCAGGTGCAATGAAGCATACAAAGTGCTAGCAGGGTAACTCAGTGGTTCAGGCAGCATTCCTGGAGAACATGGACAGGCGACATTTCAGGTCTGGACCTTCCTCTGTGTCAGGATCTGAGGAAAGTTCTTGGGTCTGAGAAAGGGTCCCTGACCCGAAACGTCACCTGTCCATGTTCTCCTTTTGCGTAAACCAGCATTCGCAGTTCTTGGTTTCTACAAGTACACTGACCACACTCAAGTTTACATCCACTTCTGCAAATTCAGTGTCCTTTAAGCCTTGTTAGGTATTACAACAAAAACATGGTTGGCAGTGGAGGCTGCACTGACAAATAGTTAGTAAATAAAAATCAAAAATAAGTCTACAGATGCAGAAAATACAATATTTCTGGAAACAATTAATATTTAGTTAGCATCTGTAGAAAGCAAATGTCGGATTCGGAATGGGAGGGGGAGTTGAAGTGCTGGCAGAGACAGTGGGCTGAGGGAGAGCTGAATTCCCCCACATTCCAAATCCGACCCTTCTGTCCTGGGCCTCCTCCATGGCCAGAGCGAGGACCACCACAAATTGGAGGAGCAGCACCTCATATTTCGCTTGGGCAGTTTGCACCGCAGCGGTATGAACATTGATATCTCTAATTTCAGGTAGTCCCTGCTTTCTCCTCCCCTTCTCAGCTCTCCCTCAGCCCACTGTCTCCGCCTCTTCCTTTCTTCTTCCCGCACCCCCCCACCCTTACATCAGTCTGAAGAAGAGTCTCGACCCGAAACGTTGCTTATTTCCTTCGCTCCATAGATGCTGCCTCACCCGCTGAGTTTCTCCAGCATTTTTGTCATCCTCCAGCAAATAGCGTCTTTTTCATTTCCCTTTCTTCTGGATTCCCCGCTAAACAAATCAGCTTATAATAAAGGAATTCAACTGTATAAATATACACTTCCATTAGATCGGTTTTCAAAACACATGGGTAAACACTCCACATTAATGACAGGAAAAGTTTCCTCCCTGACGTATTTAAGCTCCCTTGAGATGAACATCAACATCACATAGGCGTGACATAGCCTTTGTCACTGCAACAGCTCTGTTCACCATTTGAATAACCGCTCACTGATGCTTGTTCCTGTAACTCCCCCCTCTTATCTCTAATTTCCAACGCATCCCATGACCCCTAAATATTCAGACAAAGAAAAGAGTTGATAGTAGAAAGGGTGGAGGCTTATATGTCTTTATAAAACAGAGACACAAGAGACTGCTGATGCGGGAATTGTGAGCCAATAACTATAAGACATAGGAGCAGAGTTATGCCATTCCATCTGGGCCGATCTATTTTTCTCTCTCAATCTCATTCTCCCGCCTTCTCCCCGACAGAACAAAGTGTTGGGAGATCTCAGAGGGTCAGGCAGCATCTGCAGAGGGAATTGGACAGTTGAAGTTTCATGTCAGGACACTTCTTCCGACTGACGATAGGAGATAATTGGAAATGAGAGGCGGGGGGGAGGAGGGGACAAAGTCTGGCAAGCATTAGATTAGGTAAATAGGCGAGAGAGGGTTGATTGGCAGATGGGTGGCATTAGTGACGAAGGATAGAGGTGAAAAGACAAAAGGGGGTCAGATAAGCAAAATGTAAAGACAATGGGAGAGATATGGGTGGGAGGGGATGGGGAGGGGGAATGAATGAATTTGAATGAATGAATTGAATGAATGAATGAATGAATGAATTGAATTGAATGAATGAATGAATGAGGAGCGATAAAAGGAAATATGGGACGCGCTGAAGAAAGATTAGCATAGGAGGTGGGGAAATGAACAGGATGACGATAGTGGTGGGAAGAATGTGTGCACACCACGTTTTTGGGGGGGGGGGGGGTTGCAGGGTTATTACTTGAAATTGTAAAATTCCGTATCCATATTGTACAGTAACAGCATTTTGTGTCTATTTGTTTGTAGGCTATCCTAGCAGATGAGGTACTGTTCTTCCAGTTTGCTTGTGGACTCACCCTGGCAATGGAGGCCAATGACAGAAGGTAGACAAAAATGCTAGAGAAACTCAGCGGGTGAGGCAGCATCTATGGAGCGATGGAAATAGGCAAAGTTTTGGGCCGAAACCCTTCTTCAGACCCAATGACAGAATGTAGTAATGGGAATGGAGGGGGGAGTTAAAATGGTTAGTATCCAGGAGCTCTTGTAGAGCATGTGCTCAGAGAAATTGTCACATTTATCCTACCACCATAATCATCCTGCTCTTCTCCCCTCCTCTTATCTGTTCATTCCCTCCACATATGCTGCCTGCCCTACTGGGTTCATCCAGCACCTTCCCCCCCCTTCTTTCCTCCCCCCCTGCTCCCCTCCCACTATAAATCATAGGTTCGATCATACCTACAATATTATGTGCAGTCCTGGTTGAAGAATATGATTACACTAGAGAGCGGGACAAAGGAAATTCACCAGTATACTACCTGGATTGGAGCATTTAGCTGTGAGAGAAATGGAAATTTCTCAGCCTATCTAACCTCACCCTATAACCATAACCAACATCTTGCAGAAACAATGAACTGCAGATGCTGGTTTACACAAAAGGACACAAAGTGCAGGAATAACTCAGCGGGTCCGGAAGCATCTCTGGAGAACATGGATAGGTGACGTTTCGGGTCAGAAAACATCTTCAGTCTGAAGAAGGGTCCCAAACCCAAATGTCACCTATCCAATTCCTCCAAAGATGCTGCCTGATCCGCTAAATTACTGCAGTGGGTTGTCCCCGTCCAATATCTTGGTGAATCGCCTCTACACACACTTCAGCACAGCAATTCTATGCTTAATACACAGTGGAACTAGCAATGGAGGAGAGAAGAAAGCACAGGAAGGGCAAGTCACAACCATATGAAATGATGTGCAAACAACTGAACTCCCCTGGAGTAGTGGTTACAATGCTTCCAATACAATGTCACGCTGTTACTTTCAATCATCTATCAGATGTGACGGAAGTTGCTCTGGTTCAGGCCGCAGATTTTTCTGTGATAACAAGCCTAACTGTGGTTGTCACATCCACAGCATTCTGCAAACAAAGTTAAGCTTGTTATCGCTGTAAAATCTCTGGACTTCAGAGAGCTGTGCAGCCAGACAGAGAGGGGGAAGAAGTATGTTCCATAACATCCAACAAGAGATGACAAGTGGTCTGTGAACACTAGTGTACTACTGTAGGAGCTGATCACGATCGCATCTAGCCCAGCAGATCCGTTCCCATAGTCAACTTCCACGGCTGAGTTTGTGCACTGGTATCTTGTCCCCACAAGGCCATGCCCGCTGCTGGTCTGGCAAAACGGATAATATGGCATGGCTCCGGAAGCAAGGGTGCCGGAAAAATGCTGGTGGACCTGTACAAGTTTATGGAGTCTGCTCTCTCTATCCTTTCTACAGCACATCACAGATGACAAGGCGCTCCGTAAGCACCATGCTATTAATGTCTTCTCAATAGTTCATCTTGAGTGATGTTTATTAGGCCAAATAAAGCCAGCCAAAGGTTCATTACGGACAGTTTATTACGAATATCAAAAGGCAGCATGCAAACGCAAATGAGTCCCTCATGCTGCTGAATGAAAACCATTTACTGCTGACAAATTTGTGAGCCATAGAAAAGCTGTTCATCTGCAATATTTAATAATGGATAGCATCATAGCCCAATAGTCTGATATGAAATAATGGAGCCAGAAGTGAATAAAACAACATAGCAGTTCTCAGCAGATCAAACCATAAAAGCAAAATCCAAGCAGCTAATCACAATAGAACCTCTCGTCCGAGTTACTGGCTTTACTGACTGCCAGCTCAGATATTCTTTACAATCAAATACCAGATCTATTCTACTGTGGAAAGCATGCTGAGGCAAGTAGCAATTGAGAATTAGGTGAAAGAGCAAAAAACAATAAAGGTTTATGTCTCGGCGTTACTGCCTCCGATAGAATAAATTCTTCTATTGTGTTAAGTGTATCAGCGTTCAGAATTTGTCCAGTTTACACTGGAATTTTAGAAAGGTTCTGCTTAAAAATCTAGTGCAGGCTAACAAACTGAGATGCTTTATACAAACTATCATTTGGCCACTACCAACTCATCTCTAATGTTACATGCTTCAAGGTACCTACATTCCACTTTTGGTATCTTGCACATCAACAGTTCTCATTATTCCACTCCCAATGACTCTGCCTACACACCAAGCTCTGGAATTCACCCTTCTTAAAACTCCAACCCAGCTTTTGGTTATCTGACCGAAATCTCCTTGTGCACCCATGTCAACATTTGTTAGAGAATGCTGAAAATTTGTTCATCCCTTTTCTTGCTCCCAATTTCTTTCTCCCCCTCCACACACACCTCTACTTTCAGTCTGAAGAAGGTGACCTATGCTTTTTCTCCAGAGATGCTGCCTGACCTGCTGAGTTGCTCCAGAATTTTGTGCCCATCTTCTGAAAGATTTTGGAATGTTTCACTACAATAAAAGCACTACATAAAAATTGATACACAAAAAATAACATTAAGACACTTACAGAGCAAGACCTCCATTTTTACATGCTCCCACTGCTGAGCATTTGAAGGACTGATAGGGATATGTGTGCATTATTGTGGGGAGAGGGGCTAGTGGTGTTGTGGCTACGGTCGCTGCCAGACAATACAATGGGGGGGGGGGGGGGGGGGGGGGGGGGATTAGAGTTGACTCCCTTAAGCTCTCAGCTAACATTGCCTCATCAAGCAGCTTTCAACCGTGACCAATGAACAATATCCCTGTAATGAGTTGACACCTTAAAGGGCCTGTCCCACTGTACAAGGTAATTCAATAGTTCTCCCGATTTCTCCCCTGATTCCAGCTCATGTAATGTACGTCGCGGGTACGTAGGGGCTCGTACGAGTGAAAAGTAACAATTTTTTTTCATCACGAGTATTTTTTTACTCGTGGACATTTTTCACAGTGTTGAAAAAACGTCATGAGTTTACCAGATTTCCCGAATACCGACCGTTACTTGTACGAGCCGCTACGTGACATCCACAAGCTCCTAAGTACCCGCTACGTACATTACACGAGCTCGAATCAGGGGAGAACTCTTGAATTACCTCGTACGGTGGGACAGGCCCTTACGGAAGGCAGGACAAGAAGTGCTCATGAAAATACGCACGGGAGAAGGAGTTTGAAAACTGATCAAAGCCATGAGTTAGTTTATGGGAGCGAACATTCAAACTGTTTTAAGAACCAATGCTCTTATTTAACCAAAATCCATTATACCATGTCGAAGATGGTTATTGCAGCTTAGACTGGTTGCGATTTCCCCTTTGTTAAAGGCAGAAGAATGAATTTTACATTTTTAAGAAGGACAATGGAACTGCAGATTTTAAAGGTCACCCAGCCTGATAACTAGACAATAGCCATCGCATCTATCATAGATTTCTCAAGTGCCTTGATATGAAGTATCAAGTGTGTCAATATACCCAGTGGCCAAATGAAAAAAATATTGCAGGGCAGGAATAGGGCATGGATCCAGAAAGGATAACAACTGGAACTGCAGAGCTGGTTTATCGAAGAAAGACGCTAAGTGCTAGAGTAACTCACCACGCCAGGCAGCATCCCTGTAGAACACAGGTGACATTTTGGATCGGGATCCTTCTTCAGAATATTCAGAATTCATTCAGAATGAATGAAGGGTCCCAACCTGAAACATCACCTATCCATGTTCTCCAGAGATGCTGTCCGACCTGCTGAGTTACCCCAGCACTTTGTGTCTTTCTGTGGATCCAGCTAGTCCCATCTGATATTTAAGACTCTTCCAAACCTCTTTTCAAGAACCCTATTGACATATCCTCCTATTCCATTTGCCTTTCTGCATATTTAACTTCCCCTGAACATTAGTTGCCCCTGAATTCCACATTCTATAACTTTGGCTAAAATAGTTCTTTTAAATTTATATGTGATCTTAATTTTGGCATCTAGTTCTGGTTCTGCCCATCAAAGGATGCACCTTATCAAATAAAAATCACCATTTCAAAAGACCAATTTGTCTCTCAGCACTACACTTTCCATTGAAGATAGTTGCAGGTTCAATCTTTCCCGACCAGAATTACCCCTCAATTCAGCTGTCAATTACCGCTAACACAAACGTAATAAACACACTGCATCAGTTCTGTGTATGTTCCTCCTCCCGCAGGATCATAATGCCCATCAAGGTTAGACTGTGATGAACAACCTCTCCTTAGGACAATCCATGAATCTACTCAACCCATGAATTTCAAGTGCCAAGAAATGGGCCTATCAGAGAATCTCACCATCTGACATCATCTGTTGCCGGCCTCGATTTGTCCTGGTCTTTTCTTGCTTCCCGTCCCTGCTCTCATCTGGCAAAAGGTGCAAAAGCTTGAAAGTGTGCACCGCCAGACTCAGCTTCTTCCCTTCTGTTATCAGGCTTCTGAATGGTCCTTCCATAAGCTAGGGTACTGCCTATTTCCTTCGCTCCATAGATGCTGCTGCACCCGCTGAGTTTCTCCAGCACTTTTGTCTAGCTAGGGTACTGCCCGATTCACTTCTACCCCATTGTGGACATCGGACCCAATGTGCTACAATGCCAAGAACTACATTCTGCACTTTGTATCTTCCCTTTTGCTCTATCTTTTGTAATCGAGTTTGCCTTGAAGGTATTTTTGTATGGTATATCTGATCTGTTTGGATAACATGCAAAAACAAATCTTTTCATTATACCTATATATTTAATGATATATGACAATAATAAACTCAAACCTATAACTTGTAGGTGAGGTAGCTAAAATGTTTACCCAAAGAGGTTGGTATCTCATCCGGCACTCTCCACAGTTAGGGCATGTCTTTTCAATCATACTGGAAAATGTAACATCATTAATGACCCAAGTGAACATGTTTGAGCAAGCAAGAGACTAACCACAGCTGTCAGCTTGCTCTCAAATCCCACCAAAGCCATTCCAACTTTCAAGCTCAAATATTTGCAGTATTGAATTAACGCAGGGCTTGTCCAGGCAGACAACACCAGAAAGAATCCTTGCTGACAAGGCTTGCAACACATGGCTCTGTAATGCAATCAGACAGATAACCAGTGGAATGTTTAACATTGCACTGCATTTGTCCACTTTAATGTTTTGTACTCATATGAGACTAGTCTTAGCAGAAAAGCCAGAGCAGTTTTCTAAGACATGGACACCATTCATTGATTCATTACAAGGATAGTATGGTGCAACACAATTTTGGAATTAAATCGAATTACGGGTTGGGTGATGGGTGGGAAGAGATACGAAGCAGGTATATCATCACTTTTTGTTTTTGACTTTTTATTTCTTTAAGTTTTTCTTATTTCTTTTACTGCACTCTTTGGCTACACCAATTTGGTAGTCTAGAGTTCTATTCTTGCATATTCACTTTCTCTCTCTTGCTTTTTCTCCTTTCTTCTTTCTCATCTTTAGCTAAAAATTAAAATTGAAGCTGTACAATAAATGTATTATGTCATATGCCAAGGTTTATACTTTTGTGCACTGCTTCTAATAAAAATAAATTAAAAAAATAAATAAATAATGTCTTGAGGTCAATATAAAAAGCTCAAAACATGGAAATTGAAAAATTCCACTAGCTAACTGTAGCTCAATGAAACACCTCAGCAGATGAGCTCAATTTGTTTTACACATGTTTTAGAGGTAAAATCCCACCAAAATGCATCCCTCATTCCCCACAAGATGTCCCATATATCTTGCTATATCTGTCTGCTTTCACAGGGGGTGAACTCTCGGAGAACGGTCAAACCAGATTGAGTCCAACATTGTGTACCAATCAAATGGGCAGTCTTCCCTCATATCTTCAATCTCTGGCTTCAACAGTCTAGTGGCCCCATCAGCTTCAAGTAAACCTCTATCCTTCCAGTCCCCAAAAGAGCCACGTGCCTCAATGAATGGCACTCCATAGATCTAACGTCGACCATTATTTTGAAAGATTGGGAATAGTCCACATTTGTGAAATTCTGCTGGAAAATCTAGACCTCATGTAGTTTGCATACAGGAAAACTAGGTCTATAGAGGACGCCATCTCCCTTGCCCTACATTGAGCTCTGTATTACCAAGTCTAAGAATACCCATGTCAGGATGCTATTCATTGACTCCAGGACATCCTTCAGTAATATAAAGATTGTGAACGGCATGTGGACAAAGATTCTCTTGAACGTTTACATACACATGACAGAAAGCATTCTGCAGTGAATGTGTTTCAGCCTTGTATGGCAGCTGCTCTGCTTGTGACTGCCGAAAAATTCAGAGTGGTGAACACGGCCCAGTCCATCACAGGCTTGGCACTTCCATCCATCGGGTCCATTTTCAAGGTGCATAGCATCAGGAAAGCTGAAAGTGTTGTCATGAAAGACTCTCGCTCTGACCATTTCCTTTACTCTTCAACATTCTAGAAGGTGAGCGAGGAGCTTGAAAGCCCAGTTACCAGATTTAATAACAGCTTCTTCCCCATTACTCTCTGGCTTAAAAAACAATCACCTCTTTCTCACCCCTTCCTAGAGGTGCAACCTTACTCTTTAACTCAATTTCTTTCAGTTATCCCATTATTTAAACTTCTGTACTTTTAATCCTTGGTTTCAGAGCGCATTACAATCTTTCCACCATTCTGCAGCATTGTGGATGAATTCATCGTTGTATCTATCATTGCCATGTATACTTTAAGTTACAAGCCTCATGCAAACAAGGATTGGAACCAGCATGTATGACAATAATTTAATCTCTTCAATCTCATCAAAAGCAGTAAACATTAAAACAGCAAACACCTAGTATAACCAACGTTTCAGCCTGATCAAAATCTGCAAAAACTTGCCTTCCAATAGAAGATGGCAATGGGGGGAAAAAACGTTATTAATTTTACTTGTTTAATCTGTCAAGTATTATCTGCTCGCTTTAATATCATATTTCCAGAAACTGTCTTGTATCTCACTGTTCCAACATAGCTCTCCCCCCCCACCCCACCCCCAATGCCATGAGCCCCATTCATCTCCCTCTATTGATGATCATGCATCACCCGCTTTCATTTAACACCAACAGCATCTGTACCCATATTTATGGGTCTCTATCCCATCATACCACTCCTGTAGTTCTCTTCGCTCGTCCCTACAACTTGAAACATTTTCCACATTTTCCCAATTTGGTTGAAAGGACATGGACAAGAAACATTAAGTGTTTCTCTCCACAGATGCGGCCCAACCGAAGTATTTTAAGAATTAAGCATACTTTGCATCCCCTTCCCCACCCAAAAGTACATTTTACCATTGTGAAAATAAACGTTGTTACACAATTTGTAATACATTTTCCACTACGCAGATTCAACCAATTGGATGCAATTCCTCAACAAAGGCACAAAAAGCTAGAAATTCCACGTGCGATTTCCTGTCCATGACAAGTTAGACAGTTAAATGCTTAGAGAGATCACCTTTTTTCAGATGTGGAAGAAAACATATTACAAAAATTAACTAATTTCTGAGCCCAAGGATTAAACGAAGCTACACTACGATGGCAGTCCATGTTGCACCACCAATATTTAGTCATCAAGACTGGGTCCTTAACGCCTTTTGGGTTTTAGCTGTAAAATTAAATAATTTGATGTATACAACCACCATACAAGGACAAAGGTGGAAAGAATAAAAGTGTTCAACTACAGTAGTTTGAAAATACATACATAGCCCATCATTATCAATGTATGAAATGAAAAAAAACTGGTTCTATTAGTTTGTTTGCATTTAATAATATAAACCAAACTCAAACCAAATCATTAATATTGGTAGACACAAAATGCTGGAGCAACTCAGCAGGGCAGGCAGCATCTCCTGAGAGAAGGAATGGGTGACGTTTCGGGTTGAGACCCTTCTTCAGATATTGGTTGTGTTGTACTACGAGGTCACAAAAGGAATAGGCGCACAGTGAACACACTTTTCAGAGTGGTAAAATAAAACACTGCAAGAACACTTGCAAGGTCATGACCACTGTCATTTTCATTAGATTAGTCAAGTATTAAAAAACGATGTGATAAGCAAACAGAACGAAAATAAATTACTTCAAGATCTGATAAAAATCAGGGGAAAGGATTCATTAATACAGAGAGGTGCCAAGGGGGCTAATTATCTGTTGGCTAATGCTTAACGTGGGGATTTTATAATAAACAATCTTGATATTATGTCCAAAATTCAAAGCTACGTTCAGGAGGGATACAGACATAGATCGAGTGGTATGGTTCATTTTCAGCAGGTTGGAATGAGTGGTGTAATGCTTGCAGCTGGAAGATTACTGCAATCAGTGAGATACTGAGGGATCCACATGTTCTAGTCTAGTGCATGACAGAGAGGTCCAACTAGTAGTTAAGGTAGCAAACAGCATTGTGGCCACCATTGCAAAGGAGCTGTAGTTTAATACTAAGGAGGTTGTATGGCAATTGTACAGGTGTTGGCGAGGTCTCACCGGGAATACTGCATACATTTCAGGTGCCCTTACACAAAGATATAGCAATATAGGAGGTTGCACAAAGGAGATGCATCAGGCTAACTCCTTGGATAAGATGGTTGTCCTATCAAGATAATTGTACTTCTTGGAGTTTAGAAGAATTGGGAGTGACCTCATTCCTAAGATCCGAAGGGGGCTTGACAGGGTTAATGGTGGGTTGTTTTCACTGGTGGAAGAATCTTGATCAAGAGGACAAAAACTACAAGTGACCAGTCATTAAAAATTAAGGTATATTGACATTTCTTCTTGAAGGGAGTTGTGAATCTTTAGAATTCTCTGCCCTATTAGACAATGGAAGCTGCATTGTAAGAAGTATTTAAAATAGAGATGAATGCATATTTGATAGATCAAGGAATGGAGGGATGTGGAGAAATGGCACAGAAGAGGAGATGATGCCATGATCATAATAAATGGTGGTGCAAGCTTGAAGGCTTAATAGTCTACCCTTGTGAAAATTGCTCATCTATAGCAAATATGTTCTGTGTGCTGGTATTGGTGGTCAGACAACTAGATTCCACAAGTCAGGATACACAGAGCAAATTATAGGTAGGCAGTTGCTATAGGAACCACTATACCCTTATCTAAAAATATTAAAGATTGCTTGAAGATTCAATACTTGCCATATACAAAAGAGCAGGCTTGAAGTAAGCAGAAAAAATAATTGGCCTTCTTCAATCACTGCAGCAATCAGCCACAAATAAATTATTTAGGGTCTTCCGACTGGCTCTGAAGCAAAATTTTAAAGCAGGCTAATATCTTCATAAAATGGTAAAAGCATGAGGTATCGAGATTATATTGTCACATGTACCAAAAATACAGTGAAAAGCTTTGTTAGTATGATATTTAGTAAAATCATTCTGTACATGTGCACAATCAAGTACAACAGGTAGTGCAAAGGGAAAAATACCAGAGTGCAGAATATAGTGTTACAGCTAAGGTAGACAAAAGTGCCGGAGAAACTCAGCGGGTGCAGCAGCATCTATGGAGCGAAAGAAATAGGCAACTTTTCGGCCCAAAAGATTTTTTCAGCTTGCATTTCTTGACACATGCACAGTTGATGTGGCTTTGTGTTGTGGACAATCTTAATGCAGGCCGTTTACTCAGAACACAATCCCCAATAACTTGAGGGTTATCTGTGGTAATATTTACCTGGAGCCCCAAAGAGCTTAAAGGGAGAACATTAAATAGGAAACAGAACTACTGAGATATCCCATCAACAGGGTTACAAATACATTTTATTGTCTACATGGCACTTCTGTTTAATATCTAACATGCAATTCTCTTTTGAATTTCATCTGTTACAGTTTAGTTTAGATACAGCATGGAAACCGGCCCTTCTGCCCATCCACACTGGTTGTATCTTATCCTGCTTTCACATCTGCTCCGTACAAATTAGGGGCAATTTTACAGAGGCCAATTAACCTATACACCCACACATTGGGATGTGAAAGGAAACCTCCACGGTCACATGGAGAACATCTAAACTCCACACAGACAGCACCCGAGGTAAGGGTTGAACCCGGGCCTATGGCACTGTGAGGCTGCAGCTCCACTGGCTGCACAACTGTGTTGCCCCATTCATTCATTACACTACCAAGGTACTATAATCTACATGAAAATTCAATAGATTGTCCAGAATTCAAAAGAAAAAGGTTTATCCCGAATATAAAATAAATTAAAGGGCTGAAATATTCCATTTAATTTGAACCATCATAAGAAATGCAGCAGGAATTTCCAAACTATCAAGATACGAGACATTATATTGACACATGGTGGTCACCAGTTTTGGATCATGAAACAAAAAAGATAAATCATTAAAAAGCAATCTAAATAATTTGCTGCATATCTGAACCTTACAGTATCGAATGAACTGTCATATTCAGCTAAGATTCAAGACACAGACACAAGGAACTGCAGATGCTGGTTTCCAAAAAAAGACACAAAGTACTGGAGTAATTCAGCAGGGTCAGGAAACATCTCTGGAGAACATAGTTAGGCAATGTTTCAGGTTGGCACCTTTCTTACAACTGAAGAGGAAACGTCACCAAGCTGAGAAATTCTTTGCAACACGTGATCTCTGTCCCCTTCCTTACATCTAGTGTCTCTCTGCACCAAATGTGTCCAATAATAGATCTTGCATCACTGAATGCCAATCATTACTGGGATAAAATAATCTGGACACAAAGTGCTGGAGTAACTCAGCGAAACAGGCAGCATGTCTGAAGAACATAGAGCGGGTCGTTCGGGGTCGGAACCCTTCTTCAGACAATAACCTGGTTTGGGAAGAAGTGTCAAATTTGTTATGAGATCTAACCGAAATTCATACGTATCAAGTACACTTTTCAGCCTCCAATTTTGAAAAAGTTTGGAAACAATTTACTCACAAGACGCCAAAACAGAAGTTATTTGCATCTGGAAATGGTAACCAGACCAGGATACTTTCCTATGGAGAGTAAAGCTGTGAGGTGACCTGACAGAACTGATGAAAATTAAATCTTCCGTAGGAAAAAAATAAAGGAAGTGTCCACTTAGTGAAAACAAAACAGCATGCCACAAATAGAGTCAGTAAGAAAAAATCTTGGAGACGTTCAGTAAACATTTCATTACCTAAAGATGGAACACCATGTCACCCACAGTGTTTGAAGCAAACAACATACGTAGATTAAGTTTGATAAACAGGAGGTAAAGTTAATAAATAAAATGCTGTTAGGGGTTAGCTAAAGGTAGAAGCCGAATTGCAAAGAATAGCACAGAAATGGTAAATTTCTGCTGTAAATTATGTGATTCTACATGACCAGTTAAAATTTTTAAAAAAAAACAGAATTAAAAGAATATGTGGGCAGAGAGAAAATAAAAGAGTATTTCTACATCTGTTGATTTCAACACACTGATATTGGTTAGGTTTTGCGGTAAGTGAGGTCACTGATACTCGCCATAAAACCCAAACAGGATTTCCACTTTTTATATTGCCGCCTACCTCACATATAGCCAGCCGACACAAAGGTTGCTGAGTATTTCTACATTAGCGTAAGATTTTCCAAACCTGTACGTTTCATTAGGTCTGGATTTGCAGTTAAACGAAAGTCAATTGCTGAAAAATAAGAATCCTTTCCAGCTGCATTTGCTTCCCAAGACAGATTATCACGCAGAATACTAGTTTTAAATTGTGCCTTTACTGTAAATTACATTTCAAACATAGGCTCTTCAAGTCAGGATATGACAAAGCAATTAATTGTATTTGTTAACATTTTTTAACAGAAACATCTGTGCCGACCGACTAAGGCTGAGATAACCAGCCAATATGGTGTGACAGAAAGATCAGCCCTCTGGGGGTTGTGTAACACCACAGGTTGACACATGTGGTTTTTGTTTAAGTTATTTACTATGGTCCCAAAGGCCGAAGCTTCTTCACAAAAAGTCTTGCCTGCACTTCCCATTGGTGAGTCAGAGATCCTTTAGAAAAGGCCAAATAGCAGCATATCATTACAAAGTCATTCTCCTGCTGGGTGCAGGAAGTGGATTGAGCTCCCATTATGATTGAACATCCTTCTACAACCCAGAGTCCGATGTCTGGGGGAAGCATCACAACCATATATCAGTTGGCCATCACTTTTCATGGAGAAAATAATAGGGGCAAGCGGTCAGAGGGGTCCGTACGGAGATGGAAAAAACAAACATCAATTACTTTTCCAAAGATATTCCCCATTTGAGTAAGTCAGATGTTCACTCGTAGACAATTTTCACAAATGTTTTATCATCTAAATAAGCATTTAACAGCCCCTTCTGTATCCAAGCCAAAGAAAGATTCAAATGTAAAACAGAGCAAGAGATGCTGAAGTATTACTCATTTAGAGAGCGAGAGATCACGAGCATTAATATTTCAAAATGTGCTAAATAGATAGTCACTGTATAAAATTATTACTGAAAAATGCAGGTGTGCCTAGCTAGAAACAGTCTACTTAAATAGACAGCCGATAGCTGGCATTGCACATTACACATTCAGGGGCCAATCAATTGAATTAATATCGGATATATTGACTTAAGTATTTTTGGGAACTGAACAAATAAGTAATTTAATGCTTTTAAAATGAATTTCGAGTCTCAAGGCAGTTCAAGTGGACTTCCTGCAACAGAGTAATCAAATATTTTATTGTGAAAGTTGAGAAGAAGTTTCAGAGAAGACAAGAAGACTGCTTCAATCCACAATTAATCTAAAACAGTGCAACACAGGACTGCTTTTCAAAGCATCCAGTGCAGAAACAATGGATGCAATGGCGTATGTTCTATTGCCATCTTCCTGTATTCTACACTTCCAATTTTCAATCCACCCGCAGAAATGTTCAAAATCTTTTGGCGACACTGATATGATGCTGGCAGTCGGCGAAAAAAATCGGCAAGTGGGACAGGCCCTTGAGATTGTGAAGAAATTTGAGTGTGATACAGGGTGGAAAGCTCTGAGTGCACATGTTTGCCATGTCTTGTACATAGAGTTAAACTAGTTGCATCAAAGGATTTTTATCACTCGTATGTGACTCCAATCTATGCCCAAAATTACAGACTGTAGAGCATTGAACAACATTTGGTGGCATTGGAGAATAGGTCTTGCCTATAATGTGCTGCCATGTTTATTTTTGTTTTTGAGCCCTCTTGTGTGTACTTGTACAAATAGGCTAAATGAGGTCTCTACCCCCTGCTTGATATCTTATTAGCAACCTCTTTCTACTGGGGATCAATTTATCTTGGATTTAAGAGACAGGCGATTGGGTAGCTGCGAGACACAGCACAAATATGTACGTTGCTGACAATTTGCTTAACTGGCAGTAATTGTTCGTTCTGAAATGCTGGAAATGCCATCTTTGCTGCAGGTGTTAATTACATTATTTTATTTGAAATGGTAAACTTTTGACATGGGTTTGTTCTATCTTCAGTTGACTTGAAGAGGATCAAGCTGAAAGCTATTTGCTGTAAAATTGTCTTTCCTCTTGATGTAAAGGCACAAATGTGTTTTCATAGTTCATTTCGAGGGTCATTTAAATAATTTGAAATCTGTGTTTTCAAATCACAGGAGTATCATGTTCAGCTCTTGTATACTCAATGCATATGAATTAATGCCTTGCCCAACTCAAAGATTTTTTTTAACCAAATTTAA